>NC_061859.1:13998334-14003334 GCF_019202785.1 Penaeus chinensis
AAATTACACAAAAAAACGCCGAACGAACACAAAGAAACGAAGAAATCGGACAATGCCTTCCCCCTGCATGAAAAAGGCGACACCAAGCATTCTCGCTCTCGGTCGATACACACATGACGGGCGAAACTTTACCATTGACAATCATAATAACACAGCCAGAACCAACACTACCCCCTTCATTTATCTAAACCAGTGGAAAAAAATATATATAAAATCAGCACCTGTTTGTCTGGTCTTCAATAAAAAAAAAAAAAAAGGTCACGATAGGCACATCCGGCAATTATGGAACTTTATTTCGACGTCGAGACCGAATTCTTTTTAGGCCTAGGCGAGGTAGCGAGCCCAGGCAGGTCCCGTAGCGCTGTGGTTAGACGATCATGGCGCCCGAGATATTTATTTACTGAATTATTCAACTGTATTTCGTTTTTTTATGGTTTGTTTTCTTTTTTGTTACTGTTGATTATGGTTGGAATTATTATCTAAATTATTACTGATGTTATGAATATGTATTGGTAATGATATTATTAGTACTCGAACTGATATGTTTTTTTCTCCTACTATTGTTGTCCTTTTATTATTATCACTCTTTGTTATCATTATTATCTTTAAGATATTCTTATTATTATCTTTAAGATATTCTTATTATTATCTTTAAGATATTCTTATTATTATCTTCATCATTATTATCATTATCGTTATTGTTATCATTATTATCTTTTTTTTGGTTGTTATTATCATCACTATCATTACTATTGTTGTTATTATTACTATTATTATCATTATTATTGTTGTTGTTGTTGTAGTTATAATTATCATTATCATCATTGTTATTATTATTATTATTATTATAATTATTATTATTATTATTATTACTACTATTATCAGTAGCAGCAGCATTATTATTATTGCTATTATTATTATTATTATTATTATTATTATTATTGTTCTTATTATTATTGCTACTGTTATTACTATTATTATTATCATTATCATAGTAACAATTTTTATTATTTCTGTTGTTCTTATTGCTATCATTATTACTACTATTGCTATTATCATCATCATTTATTATTATCATTATTATTATTATTATTATTATTATTATTATTATTATTATTATTATTATTATTATTATTACTATTATCATTGTTATTGTTATTATTATCATTATTATTATTATTATTATTATTATTATTATTATCACTATTATTATTATTATCATTATTAATATTATTATTATTATTATTGTTGTTATTGTTATTATTGTTATCATCATCATCATCATTATTATTATTACTATTATCATTATAATCATCATCATCATTATTTGTTTGTATTACTATTTTTCTTATTATTATTATTATTATTAATCTGTATTACTTTTATTATCATTACAATTAGCAGCAGTAGAAGTAGTATTACTGTTATTATTATTATTACTACTTTTATAATAATTCTTAAGAGAATTTCAATTGATTTCATCCTTATATTATTTTAATTATTGAACTCTATTTTCACCTTTCTCCTCTTCCTCTGTTCAAATCATTATCAGTATTACTATTAGTACAGTACAGCATTATCATCATTATTTTCAAAACAATAAACATCATACATATTTTATTATTAATTATATTATCATTTTTGTCATTATAATAATAATGGTGATGATGATAGCTACTATTATTTTTATTGTTATTGTTATAATAATTATATATTATTATTATATTGTAATAATTGTTATTATTATTTTTGATATTGTTATTATTATTATTATTATCGTTATTATTACCATTGTCGTTATTATTATTATTATCATTACTTGTATTATCATTGCTATTATTATTGTTATTACTTGTATTGTTGTTGTTATCATTATTACTACCTTTATCATTATTGTCATTATTATTATCATTATTATTATTATTATTATTATTATTATTATCATTATAATCATCATCAATATCATTAGCAAAAAGATATCTTATTACCTAAAATGATAACAATATTGACCAAGGTATGATATTGTTGTTGATTTAGTGAAATTGTTATTATTAACTTTGTGATATTTTGTTGCTGTTGTTGTTTTTAGTTTCCGCAATCTATTTTTTTTTCTTATTATTTTCATCATTTTAATGTGATTATAAATGTAATAATGATGATGATGGTGATAATAATAATAGTAATAATAATAATAATAATAATAATGAGGAAAATGATAATAATGATAGTAATAATAATAATGATATTAACAGTAATAATATTAATAATGATAATAATAAAAAAACGATAATAATGTTAACAACAACAACAACAACAATAATAATAATAAATGTAGAAAAGGTATGAATGAGAATGAATATCTTCACAATACAAGAGATGTATTTGACCGGTTTCGATTCGATCTTCGTCAGATATACATGTATTTCTGACGAAGATAAAATCGAAACCGGTCAAATACATCTCTTGTATTGTGAAGATATTCATTCTCATTCATACCTTTTCTACATTTGTCAACATGAATGCGGTTAATAATAATAGTATTAATAATAATAATGAAAATAATAATAATAGTAATATTGATAGTAATGATAAAGATCACACTTAAAATAATAATAACAGCAATGATAACAATAATGATAATAATAATAAGAACATCGACAACAATAACAGTAATCAAAATAAACAATTTCAACGCAGAAAAAAAGAAAGAATTGATAAACAAATAAATATGAAAATAATGTTCACACGATACTTTATCTTTTAGAACCTATTAAAAGTTAAGGGTCTAATATCAAAATAATAATAATAATAATAATAATAATAATAATAATAATAATAATAATAATAATAACAATAATAATAATGATAATAACAACAACAATAATAATAATAATAATGATATTATCCATAAGAATAATAACAATAACAAACTATTATTGATAATGATGGTAATAATAACAATATAGTTATAATAATGATAATGATAATAATAAGAGTAAAATAAAATAATAATTATAATGATAATATTGGTAATAATAACAATAAGAAAATTATAGTAATAATGCCAATAATGTTAGCAACGATAACAATAATAATAATAATAATCATTATTATCATTATTATCATTATTATAATTATAGCAATGATGATGATGATGATGATGATGATAATAATAATAATAATAATAATAATAATAATAATAATATATGATGATAATAATAATATCAATAATAATAATACTGAATGAAAATGATGATAATGATAACAATAATAGTGATAATAATGAAAATAATAACAATAATAAATCATAAGAATAATACTAATAATAATGATGATACTGATAATGCTAGAACCTATAGATCTACGTGTATTTTTCTTTTGTTTATCAATTTATTTATTTATTACATTTTTATGACCCCTGACCCCTGGTATTCATCAATGGCCTCTCACGCGTTGCTACTTCTTGGCGCTGACCCAGCATCACCTCTCTTGCCAATGGGGGGGGGGGGGGGGGGGGGGGGGGGGGGGAGGGGGGATGTAACTGAACTGGTGGAAATGTCTGCTCTCTCCCTCTTTGTTTGTCTGTCCGTCTGTCTGTCTATTTCCATTTTAAAATTCATACGTTTCGGATATTTATCGGTCTATCTATATAATGTATATTTTTAATTTTTATCCTTTGCTGTTTATTCGTTATATCATATATTCTATATCATATTTTATATCTATTCTTTCTCTTCCTCCTCCCCCTTCTCTCTCTCTCTCTCTTCATCTCTATCTCCTCTCCCCCCCCCCCCTCTCTCTCTTTTTCTCTTTCTCCCCTCTTTCTCTCTCTCTCTCTCTCTCTCCTTCTCCTCTAAATCTCTCTATTGATATATGGTCCGCTCTTCTCTCTTTCTTTTCTATACATACTTTTTTTTTTTTTTTTTTGTCATGGGAAAAGAAATTTATACAGTGTCTTGGTATCCCGTAGATCATGCTGGTGATACATGGCTGTTCCTTAAAATACAATATGAGTGATCGGTCTTTTGAAATAATACTATCTCCCATGGGATACATAAATTGGGATAATAATATATATCCATATATTGAAGATTTACTGTATCCGGAATTAATCAACTTTTTTATTTTTATTTTTTTTGAAAATTTCCTCTCTCCTTTTTTCCCCCACCTCTTCTTTCAATATAAGCTATAAATCACTTTCCTATATACTTCTTTTTCCAAAAATCCTCTTCACTGAAGACTCTCGTGACGTCACACAAGGAGATATAACAAAAAAGAAAAATATATGTTTATTACAAAATCGAACGTTTCAAATCAACGCAAAAAAAATCCCTGTAGAGGTTTGAATGCTTTATGGAAAAGATGAAATCAACTCAATTCTAAACCTTATTTGTTTTGCAAGGATGCCGCTTATTGCTCTTATTGACATTGCAAAGCTTAAGTCTTCGTGGATTATGTATTGAAAAATAATATATCTTAAGATTTTTTTGTGATACCGAACACTGTATTTGTTAACTACACGCGAGCAAACACAAGAATCAATAAATACATGTAATGGTGATTGCAGACGTCTTGGCATGCGTTGCAAACTGCTAAAATCGTCAACATTCGCAAGGCAACTTCTGAATGGAATTTCTAATGCAAATTCAACATGTCACCTTCGATTTTTTTCATTTGTTTGCTTACGTTCTCTATTGTATTTATGCCGCGTGTGTTATTTTGTATATTTTTTTTCTTACCTTTTATTTTCATTTTCTTTACTTCTGAATGGAATTTGTAATCCAAATTCAACATGTCGCCATCAACAGTATTTTTTTAAAAAATATTTGTTTACATTCTCTGTACTGTATTTATACGACAAGCTTTATTCTCTATCACCTTTTCCTTCTCTCTCTTTTTCTTTTTTTCTCTTTTAATATGTCTTGATATTTTGCGTTCGATCTGACTCATGAAGTGTTGTGTTGTCGTAATATATTCCGGTTTCTTTACATTTCGATAAT
>NC_061859.1:14010834-14018334 GCF_019202785.1 Penaeus chinensis
TCGCTGTCGGGTCTCGAGTCGCTGGAATGAAACAGATCTCGAGACGAAATTCATTGTTATTCGGACACTGTGTCTTTCTTCATTTCCGTTGATGCTTCTGGCTTCGGTCTGATCCGCATGGCTGACGGCCCTCATGGCTTCCCTGGTTGATGGGTTGATTACTTGGTTTATTATTGACTGGCTGTGTTTTTGCATTTTTGTTTTGCTTTGTTCTTTGCCTCTTCTTTCCTGTTCTTCCCTCTTCTCTTCTTTCGTCTTTCCTCTGCTTTTATTCCCTTATTTCTTCTGTTCTTCCTTTTCCTCTTCTTCTTTAATTCTTTTTGAGAGTGTTTGACGAAGATGAGGAGGATGAATGAAAGGAGCCAGGGCAAAAATAATAAAAGGAGGTAGATAAGCATATTAGAAAGAAACGAAAGTAGAAGAAGAAAAAAAAGGAGGAGGTAAAGAAGAAGCGAAAGAAGAACAATAAAAGAATAATAATGAAAAAGAAGATGATTAGGAAGAGGAGGAAGAATAAGAATAAGAGGAGGAAGAGAAGAGAGGAAGAAGAGTGAGGGGGGGAAGGGGAAGATGGGGGCTGGGGGGTTATCTGCGCCGTTTGTCACACCCCTTCTGCCTTCGCTTGTAACAACAGCTTTCCACTCTGACATCCATCACGGACCCTCCAAAAATACGACGATAAATCTCCGGAATTCAAGATGCAAAAACGAGAATGCAGACGTATATTAATCCCGCAGCCTGGGGTCCCTCCTCCCTCCTCTCCTCTCCTCTCCTCTCCTCTCCTCTCCTCTCCTCTCCTCTCCTCTCTCCCTATCTCTCTCTTTCTCTCTCCCTGTCTCTCTCTTTCTTTCTCTCTCTCTCGCTCTCTCTCTCTCTCTCTCTCTCTCTCTCTCTCTCTCTCTCTCTCTCTCTCTCTCTCTTTCTCTCTCTTTCTTTCTCTCTCTCTCTCTCTCTCTCTCTCTCTCTCTCTCTCTCTCTCTCTCTCTCTCTCTCTCTCTCTCTCTCTCTCTCTCTCTCTCTCTCTCTCTCTCTCTTTCCTCCCTTCCTCCGCATCACTCCCTCTTTCTAATTCTACTGTCCCCCTCCCCTCTCCCCTTCCTCCTGCCACGAGCCATCACATCGTCGCTCTCTATCTCGTTCTTTAAACTCTTTTTTCTTTCTTTTTTTTCTTTTTTCGTCATTATTGTTTTCGTCTTGTCTTCTACTTATTCGATTTCTTTCTCTTCATGTCCCATTGTTCCGCGGTGCGTCTATCTCTCCTTTCTTGTATTCTCTCTCCTTCTGTTACTCCCTTCTTCCTCCCTCCCTCATTACTTACATTCTTTCAATTCCTTACTTCATGCTTTCCCTTAATTTCTCTCCTTTCTCCTTCTCCTGCTTTCCTCTCCTCTCTTATCCTGCTTATTTCCCAGCCTCCTATTCCTCTTTCTCTCTCACATTTACTCTCTATTCTCTATTTCTTTCCCTCCCCCCCCCCCATTTCTATCAAATTCCCCGTCCGTTTCCCCCTTTTCAATTTATCGCATCCCCTCCACCCCCCTACCCCCACCCCCAGTCCCTAACCCATCCTGAATCCCATTTTCACATCCCCAACTCCCCAACCTTCCCTCCGGTTCGCCATTCCCCATCTCCTCATTCCCCTATTATCCATTTCCCCTCCTTTCCCCCATCGTCCTCCCAATCCCCTACTTGCTCCACCCCCTCTCCCCCCTTCTCCCTATTCTCCCTCTCGTCCCTCACTCCCATGACCTTCCCCGTTCCCCCCATTCCCCCCTCCCACCTCATTCTCCTCATATCCGCACTCCTACTCACTCCTTTCTCCCCATTTCCCCTCCCCCTCCCGTTTCGTCCCCCCCACTATCCCCTCCCATTTCCCCTTCCCCCTCCCCCCACTCCCATTTCCCCTTCCCCCTACCCCCACTCCCCCCCTCCCCCCTCCCATTTCCCCTCCCACTTTCCCTTCCCCTCCCCCCCTTCCATTCCCCCCTCCCACTTCCCCTACCCCCTCTCCCCCTCCCATTCCCCCCTCCCCCCTCCCATTCCTCCCTCCCCCCTCCCATTTCCCCTCCCACCCCCTTTAGCGCTTCAGCCCCGTCCGCCGCGTGTGTAGCGTCGCTCCGTAGCGCCGACGGGAATCAAATAACTAACATGCTTCGAACGTTGCGCAAGGGACAGCCCGGGCCCCATGAATCAGCGATATGAATTTCATACGACGTCAACCCTTTATGTTTTACGCTTTCCATAATATTTCATTTTTTCCCATTCTTCTTCTGTCTCTTCTCTCTCTCTCTCTCTCTCTCGTGGTGGGTGTTTTAGTTTTTTTTTGTTTTGTCTATTTCTTTGTTTGTGTTTTTGTTTTTTCTCCTGATTTGTTTCTGTTTATATGTCTCTGTCTCTGTCTGTCTGTCTGTCTGTCTTTCTCTCTCTCACTCTCTCTCTCTCGTTCTCTCTCTCTCTCTCTCTCTCTCTCTCTCTCTCTCTCTCTCTCTTTCTATTTTTTCCACGTGGAAGGAGGAAGAAGGGTGGGGGGTGTGATATCCTCAACCTTGTAAATGGGTCTGTTGGGATGCATCTATTCTTACAGGTCCCCCCCCCCCACCATCCCCCAATTCCCCCACTTCTGTCGCCTCCCCCCTCCCCTCCCTTTCCCTCTTCGTCTTTTCTTCCCCCTCTCCCTTCCCTACCCCTTCCTCTTTTCTCCTCTCTCTTCTTCACTTAGACTTTTCTTTCCCTTCCAGCTCATCCTCCCTACTTCTTCCTCTTCCTCCATTCCCTTTCCTCTCCTTTTCCCCCGCCTTTTCCCTTTTTTCCCCAATTGCCTTACCCCCCTTATTCTCCTCCCCCCCAATCCCCCCTCCCTTCAACCCCCCACTAACGAGATCTTTCAAATTAATCTTCTCAAATATATGCGCACGAAAATACCTTGACAAGAGGCAAGACAAGAAGTCCCTTGCAATTGCAGCGCCTTTGCGTGACCACCAAGAACGGAGTGCAATGAGAGAAACATTCTTGGGGATTTCTTTCGTTAGTATCCCGGGAAGTTTAATGAAATCGCGAGTGATGGGGGCGTGCCTTTGTGTGTGTGTGTGTGCGTGTGCGTGAGAGAGAGAGAGAGGAGAGAGAGAGAGAGAGAGAGAGAGAGAGAGAGAGAGAGAGAGAGAGAGAGAGAGAGAGAGAGGGAGAGTATGTGTGTGTGTGTGTGTGTATGTGTGTGTGTGTGTGTGTGTGTGTGTGTGTGTATGTGTGTATGTGTGTGTGTGTGTGTGTGTGTGTGTGTGTGTGTATTTGTGTGTGTGTGTGTGTGTGTGCAGTATACATAAGTACGTCAACACGTTTACGAATGGATGAAATTACGAACGGATAACACACACAGATGAAACAGATACATGAATGAATAAATGGATAAATAAATACATAAATACTTAATAAACAACAACAATAATAACGCATTTCCTTTACACGCTCATCCATTACATATAAAACTACAAAGCTCCTATCTCTGCCAAACAGCTGACTGGAAAACAAAAGAAAACCACAGGGCGAAATTAACCGAAATTTAAAAACCTATTTGATCAAGAAACACAACTTTTTATCTTCCTCAAGTTGAATGACGAATGAGATGTTTGTTCTGGGAAAATCCACGGGAAAATTGTATTCATATCTACACATCTGATATGCAGGTTTTTGAATCATCGGGAAAATACTAAATCAAGATTGTAATATTTTTTTATTGGTTTCTTCATCTTCCTTTTTTTTATATTTATCTTCTAGATGTTTATGTATTTGTTTATTTTATTTAGTCTTATCTGTTTATCTCTCGATCTATCCATTTGTGTTTCTATTAATTTATTCCTTCAGTAACGCAGGTGTGTGTCTGTATGTGTTTATTCATTTATTCACATATCTATTAATCTCTGTTTAGTTTAGTTTTTTTTCTGAATAATTCAATATACGTGTTGTTTTCCAGATAATTCATCTATCGTTCTTTGTTTGATAGCGAACGGTGAAGCCTTTGAGACATTATCAAGATATTAAACTATTCAGCTTCCTTACCTCTCCCCCACTAACACACCCCTCCCCTACCCCTGTACCCACCCCTGCCTTTAGTGTCCATTGTGCTTCTCAAGATACGATAGATAGATAGATAGCTAGATAGCTAGATAGATAGAGAGATAGATAGATAGATAGATAGATAGATAGATAGATAGAGAGAGAGAGAGAGAGAGAGAGAGAGAGAGAGAGAGAGAGAGAGAGAGAGAGAATGAAAGATAGAGAGAGAGAGAGAGAGAGAGAGAGAGAGAGAGAGAGAGAGAGAGAGAGAGAGAGAGAGAGAGAGAGAGAGAGAGAGAGAGAGAGAGAGAGAGAGAGAGAGAGAGAGAGAGAGAGAATAAAAGAAAGAAAGAGAGAGAGAGAGAGAGAGAGAGAAAGAGAGAGAGAGAGAGGAAGAGGAAGAAAGAGAGAAATATGTCCTTCTTTTTGCTTGATGACTAATGGCATTTTTTCCTTATTACTGGAAAAGGCGATTCGTCAGCGTGGAAACATTTCTACGGCGAAGGGCACTGAAGAAAATGATTGATGTAGTGTGATTTCAATATAAGATAACTGTTGAGATTGATTAGATAGAGAGGAAATGAGATAAAGGAAGATAAATGCACAAGCAGACAATCACAAACACACATAATAGATATACCAAGACATATATACAAAGGGATTGATAAACAGACAGATAGATAAAGAAACAGATAGCTAAACAGACAGATAGATAAGTAGACAGATAGATAGACAAACAGATAGTTAAACAGACAGATAGATAAGCAGACAGATAGATAAATAAACATATAGATAAACAGTCAGATAGATAAATAGACAGATAGATAAACAGACAATAGACAAACAAACAGACAGATAATCAGACAGCACAATACACAAAGCAATAAATAGAAAGATAAAGCGGGGGGGGGGAGGGGGGGTCCATAAATAAATAAAAAGACGGTTAGATAGATGGAAAGAAAATACGAAGAGAACGAACCTGGAGAAAATAAGAATAATGTACTAAACGAAGATACATCATTAATAAAGCTGAACGAGAGGCGAAGTCATCACACAAGCATTTCCCCGTGTATCCAGTAATTGTGATTCAGCAGACAATATCAATTAATGATTTCATCCATCACGCCTCCTTTCTCCTTTGATTTACGGCCGTCGTCTCTCTCTCACTCTCTCTGTTTCTTTCTCTCTTTTTCTTCTTCTTTTTTTTCTCTCTCTCTGTTTCTCTGTCTGTATATTTGTTTATCTGTTTGTCTGTCTTGGTTTCTCTGTCTTGGTTTCTCTCTCTCTCTCTCTTTCTCTCTCTCTTTCTCTCTCTCTTTCTCTCCCTCTCTCTATCTATCTATCTATCTATCTATCTATCTATCTATCTATCTATCTATCTCTCTCTGTGTCTGTCTCTCTATCACTTTCCTTTTTTTGGTATCAATTTCTCCCTTTTACAGATATATACATATATCTGTAAATGTTACAGAGAGAGAGAGAGAGAGAGAGAGAGAGAGAGAGAGAGAGAGAGAGAGAGAGAGAGAGAGAGAGAGAGAGAGAGAGAGAGAGAGAGAGAGAGAGAGAGAGAGAGAGAGAGAGAGAGAGAGAGAGAGAGAGAGAGAGAGAGAGAGAGAGAGAGAGAGAGGAGAGAGGAGATACAGACAGAGACAGAGACAGATACTTAGTGACAGAGAGACAGAGAAAGAGAGAGAGAAGAGAGAAGAGAGAAGAGAGAGAAGAGAGAGAGAGAGAGTCTTAAATATCTTCTAGATCACACAAAATCCCAATTCATCATGCGGTCCCCAAGACTTCACACCATTCTATCAACAAACACCCATAACTCTTTGCTTTGTTTACCTACTTTACATCTTCAAACACTCCTCGTCTCGCCTCCTCTCCCTTCGCTCGCTCTCTCTCTCTCTTGTTCTTTCTTCTCCTTTTCCCAAAACTGTTCCTTCTTTCCCCCCTCTTCTTCTGTTTCTTCTGATAGTCTTTATTTTACTTTCTCTCTGTCGCTTTTCTGTGCTTATTTCTTTTCTTTTCGCTTTCCCTTTTTATTTATTTCTCGTCTACCTCTCTTCGCTACATTTTTTTTTCCGTCTTTAACTTTCTTCTTTTCTATTTTCTTTTTCATATGTCCTTTCGTTCTTGTCTATTACTTCCTCTATTTTATCTCGTCCTCTTTTTCTCCCTTGTTTTTTTCTCCCTTCCTTCTCTCTCCTCCTCCTTACCTTCACCTTCCCTTACTCTGCTCTGTTTGTACCCTCTTCTTCTCTCCTCTTTCCCCTCTGCCCTCACCTCTCTCCCCTCTCCTCTCTCTCCCCTCACCCCTCTCCCTTCTCACCTCTCTCCCCTCTGCCCTCACCTCTCTCCACTCTCCTCTCTCTTCTCCCTCCCCTCTCCCCCTTTAATTCCCTTGCCTTTTCCCTTGTTCCTCCTTCTCTTCTTTCTCCCCCCCCCCCCCACCTTTTTCCTTATCCCCAAACCCACCCCTATTCTATTCCTCTTTTATTTCCCCCCTCTTGTCTCCTGGTCTCCTTGTCCTCGTTTACCCGACTTGTCTTTCCCCCTCCACCTCCTTTATCCCCTCCACCCACCCCCTCTCCTCCACCTTTACTCCCCCCACCCCCTCTCCTCCACCATTACCCCCCACCCACCCCGTCTCCTCCACCTTTACTCCCCACACCCCCCTCTTCTCCACCATTACCCCCCACCCACCCCCTCTCCTCCACCTTTACCCCCTACCCACTCCCTCTTCTCCACCATTTACCCCCCCCCCCCCCCGTCCTTTACCCCCACCCCACCCACCCCCTAAAAATCCCAGGCCACCAAAACCCACTAAAAATGTTCTGACTTGTTATTCACGAGAGTTAGCGATCGTCCCAAGGCGCCGAGGGGGGGGGGGGGGGGACGGTGGGCGAAGGGAAGATTCTGAAGATGATAAACAAAGAGGAAGAGAGGGAGAAGAAGAGGAAGAGATGGATACGAAGAGGAAGAGAGGGATAAGAAGAGGAAGAGAGGGATAAGAGGAGGAAGAGAGGGATACGAAGAGGAAGAGAGGGATAAGAAGAGGAAGAGAGGGATAAGAGGAGGAAGAGAGGGATACGAAGAGGAAGAGAGGGATACGAAGAGGAAGAGAGGGATACGAAGAGGAAGAGAGGGATAAAAGGAGGAGAGAGAGGGATGAGAGTGGGTAGAGGAAGAATGGGAAAGGGGAGAAGAAGGAGAGGAAGATAGAAGAGGGATGTGAAGTAGAAAGAAGAAGAAGAAGAATGAGAAAGTAGGTAGAGCTAAAAGAAAGAAAAAAAATAAAATATTGAAATAAGAAGAGAGAAAAAGGAGAAGATAAAGATGAAGAATAAATTGAATAAAACTGAACAAACTGACAAACACTCAAGACAAAAATGAGATGAAAAAAAGAAGAAGATAAGGGAGGGGAAACAGAAATTGAAAAAGAAAGGAAAAGAC
>NC_061859.1:14025834-14028334 GCF_019202785.1 Penaeus chinensis
TCCTCAACTCTTCAATGATAGCGGTTGCAGCTTTCCGACAGCCTTAGCCTCTTGGTGTCTCTGTCTCTGTCTGTCTGTCTGTCTCTTACTCTCTGTCTCTCTGTCTCTGTCTGTCTGTCTGTCTCTTACTCTCTGTCTCTCTGTCTCTCTCTCTCTCTCTCTCTCTCTCTCTCTCTCTCTCTCTCTCAATCTCTCTTCTCTCTGTTTATAAGTCTGTCTATCTATCTACCCTTCTCTATCTATCTATATTAATCTATGTATCTTTCCTTCTCTTTCCATCTATATTTATCTATCTATATATTCTTTTTTATCTATCTATATTTATCTATATCTATCTGTCTATCTCTATCTATCTATCTATCTCTATCTATCTATATTTATCTATATCTCTGTCTATCTCTATCTATCTATCTATCTCTATCTATCTATATTTATCTATATCTATCTGTCTATCTCTATCTATCTATCTATCTCTATCTATCTATATTTATCTATATCTCTGTCTATCTCTATCTATCTATCTATCTATCCATTTCTCTCTCTCCCTCCTTCCCTCTCTCTCATCTCCTTCCCTCCCTCTCATCTCCACCTTATTATCTCGATAAGTTAATTAAGAAGGATCCGTCTTTTCTCTCCCATTTCTATTTTATCTTTTTTTATCATTCTTATCTTCTTCGATGAGAGAGGACGCTTTTGTGTGATGGCTTATTTATGTCTTGGTTTGAGGCTAAGTATTTTTTTTTTTTTTTTTTTGTCTTTATCATTATTATTTTTCTTTTCTTTTTTTTCGTAGCATCAACTTATCTCCCCGTATTTATGCTCTTCTTCGCCTAATGGGATAGATATGGTTATAAACTAGCGACACACTCACATGGGGGGGTGGGGGGGGGAGAGAGAGGGAGAGAGAGAGGGAGAGAGAGAGAGAGAGAGAGAGAGAGAGAGAGAGAGAGAGAGAGAGAGAGAGAGAGAGAGAGAGAGAGAGAGAGAGAGAGAGAGAGAGAGAGAGAGAGAGAAATACAGACAAACAGATAGGCAGGCAGACAGATAATGAGAACAAGAAATACAGCAAATCTTAAAAGAAAAAAAAGAAAAAAATAGATAAAATAAAATAAAATAATACTCCTCTTTGATAAGGAAAGGCGTGAGGGGGGAAGGTGTGCTCTCTACACTATGGGTGTAATTCGGTCTCTCGGCCATTCCTCCTCTTCCTAGTATTCTTGTTTCGTGTTTTCTTTTCTCTCGTTTTTTTCCACTGGTTCTTCGGGATTTATTATTTATCGCACACACACACACACACACACACACACACACACACACACACACACACACACACACGACCCCCTCCACACACACACACACGCACACACACACACACACGACTCCCCCCCACACACACGACCCCCTCCACACACACGCACGCACGCACTCCACACACACGCACGCACGCACGCACTCCAGTAACCCTCGAAGGTCGCCATTCCTCCTCCAAGTGTGATCCCGACATTCCTACACAACTGTGAGAAAAAATGCTGACTCATGCTCATACGCTACCTTGGCTCCCGATGAAACACGTCTTTTAGGATCTCATTTTTGATTTTTTTTTTTTTCTACTGTTTTGGAATAAATTTTGTCTGTTTATTTTGGTGTGATTTTTTGTGTGTGTGTGTGTGTTTGTGTGTTTTTGATGATTTGTTTGTATATTGTATGTCGAAGTGTTTATTTCATTTTACTTTTACTATTTTTACTAATTTTTGTATTTTGTCTTTATTTCACTTTCCGCTATCCTTTTCCTATCCATCTCCTCCTCCTCCCCTTTCTCGTTCCTCTTCAACCAGTTCCTTCTCTCCCAGTCTCCCCTCACGCCCCCCCCCCCTTTACTCCCCCTCCGAAATTCTTACCTCCTACTCTTTCTCCCTCCTTCTCCCTTATCTCCTCACCTTCATTTCCCCAACCTTCTTTCCCCCATTCCCCTACCTTTCCCCTTCCCCACCCCACTCCCTTCCAATCTTCAACCAATCTCCCCCTCCCCTTACTCCCCACCCACCCCCTTCTCCTCATTCCCCTACTCCCCTTTACTCCTCTCCCACCCTATTCCAATCCCCCTCCCCCCTGCCCTTACTCCTCTCCTACCTCCTTCCCCTCCCCTCCCTTTACTCCCCTTACTCCCTTCCCCTCCACCTCCCCTTTCCCCCTCCCCTTCCCCCCCCTTTACCCCCCCCCCCCTCCGACGAATCTCCCCAAGTCCGAAATTCTCTCCCGCGTCGCGTCTGGCGAGGCGGGCAAAACCACGATCTCAAGGCGTTTACTTTGGTTTCCCGAGAGACCCGCGGAGGATGACAGGTACGTGAGATGGTTCCCTACGACCACATCACATTACCCTCCCCTTCCCTTCCCTACCCTTCCCTTCTCCCTCCCTTCTCTTCCCTTTCTCCCTCCTCCCTCCCTCTCGCATCCCCGGTTTCACTCCCTTCTTCTCTCCTTCATTCTCCTTCTCCTCTTC
>NC_061859.1:14033334-14040834 GCF_019202785.1 Penaeus chinensis
ATATATAGATAGATATATAGATAGATATATAGATAGATATATAGATAGATATATAGATAGATATATAGATAGATATATAGATAGATATATAGATAGATATATAGATAGATATATAGATAGATATATAGATAGATATATAGATAGATATATAGATAGATATATAGATAGATATATAGATAGATATATAGATAGATATATAGATAGATATATAGATAGATATATAGATAGATATATAGATAGATATATAGATAGATATATAGATAGATATATAGATAGATATATAGATAGATATATAGATAGATATATAGATAGATATATAGATAGATATATAGATAGATATATAGATAGATAGATAAGTGAGATAGAGGAGGAGAGATGCGAGAGTTGTTGGCGGAGAGAGAGAAAGCGAGAGGAGTGAGATAGGATAGATCGAAGAGAGGATGAGAGGAAAGCCAGAGACAGAGAAGAGAGATGAGAGAGAGTAGATAGATTGATAGAGAGAGAGAGAGAGAGCGAGAGTGAAGCGGATCTGGGCGAGAAGAGAGAGCGTCGATCGAGAGTTGAGAATTGATGACGAGAAGAGAGGAGAGAGAGAGAGAAAGCGAGCAGTGAGAAGATAGAGAGATAGAGAGAGAGGAAAGACGAGAGAGGAGGATGAGGAGTGAGAGAGCGAGAGAATCGGAGAGATTGAGAGAGAGAGAGGAGAGAGAGAGAGATGAGTGATGAGGCAGAGAAGATTTGAGAGAGAGAGAGAAAGCGAACTGAGAGGAGATAGGATAGATAGATAGAGAGAGATCGAGAGATGACTGAGTAAGGAGAGAGATGAGATGCTGACGAGATGGAGAGGGAGAGGAGATGGAGTGAGAACGACGTTGACTGAGAGGAAGAGAGACGATGCGAGAGACGAGCAGAGAGAAAGCGACGTTGAGTGAAGATAGAGAGATAGAGAGTGAGAAAGTGAGAGAAGAGAGAGAGAGGAGAGAGAGAGAGGAGGAGAGAGAGATTCGAGAGAGAGAGAAGAGAGATGAGAGTGGAGGAGAGAGCGAAGAGTAAGACCGAAAACGACGAGAGAGAGAGAGAGAGACAAGCAGAGAGAGGGGAGAACTAGTAGATTGATAGATAGAGAGAGGAGACGAAGAGAGAGAGAGGAGGAGAGGGTTTTGAAGAGAGAGTTAAATTTAAAATGAGGGGGGAGAGAGAGAAGGGGGAAGAGGAGAGAAGAGAGAGAGCAAAAAATGACTGTAACTTACGTCCAATCGGCCAAGTGCCGGAAGAGACATCTGTTTCCATAGATCCAAAGCATCAAGTCTCCTTCGCTCTCTCTCGTATTTCCCCCGTGGGTCTCCTTTCCTCCCCTTTCCCTTTTCCTTCTTTTACGCCCCTTTGTCCCCCCCTTTAAGGGCCTGAGGGCCCCCTTAAACCTCCTTTTTAAGGTTCCCTTTGACTAGTTTCGTATTTCCCCGGAACATTCCCTTTAACCCCTTTTCCTTTAAAATTTTAAAACTTTTTATCCCAATGGCCCTTTCTTCCCTAACATTTCCTCTAACCCTTCTTCCCTTTACTCCCTTTTTTTTTCCCCTTTTCCCCCTTTCACCCCCCCCTTCTACTACCCCTTTTTCCCCTTTCCCCTTTTTTTCCTTTAACATACCCTTTTAAACTTTTCCCCCTTTTTATCCCCCCTTCCCCCTTTTTCCCCCAAATTTGGTTTCCCCCCCTCTTAACCCTCCTTGACAAAGGGGATTTTAGGATAGTTAGATAAAATTAGTGAAAAGGGATAGTTTGAAAAAGGGGACGAGAGAGAGGGGGAAAAGAAAAAAATGGGGGTTTTCTTGGGGGAAAAGGAGGGGGAGACGAGAGGGGGGAGGGGGACTGAGGGGAGAAAAGGGGGGGGGGAGGGGGAGGGGGGATGAGGGAAGAACAACCCCAAAAGGGGGGGAAGGGGGGGGAGAGGGGGAGGGGGGGGGGGAGGAGGGGGGAGGGGGGGGGGGAGGGGGGGGGAGGCCGGAGGGGGGGAGAGAGCAAAGGGGCAAAAGCGAGGAGGGCCCGAGAGACCGGGGGGCCCCCCTTCCCGATTTTGGTTTTTTTTGGGCAGGACTTTTAAAAAATGGGTTTTTAAAATTCACCGGGGTCCCTAAAGGGCCCCGTCTGTTTCCCATTTTTCCCTCCAATCCCAGGCCCATGTTTCTTCGGGGACCAGGGCCATTTGGTCCCGGCTTTTTTTTATACGGGTTTGGGGGGGGGAATTTAGGAAAACAGGCCCAGGGGAGTTCCCGGGGGAGTTTATAATTTTTTTAAAGTTTTTGGAAGGGGGGGGTGGGTGGAGGAACCCCAAGGAGGGAGGAGGGGGGGGAAAGGGGGGAGATGGGGATTTGGGGGTTGGGTTTGTGAGATAAGGGGGAGTAGGGGGAGATAGGGGGGGAGGGTAAGGGGAGGGAAGTAGATATAGGGGGAAAGGGAAGAGGTTAAAGGGAGGGGAAAAGGATGGGGGGAAAGGGGGAGGGGAAAGGGGGGAAAAGGAGAGAAAAATTGTAAAAGGGGGGGGGAAGGAAAACAAAAAGATTTTTAAGGGGGAAAAAAGCGAAAGAAAAGGGGGGGGAGAAAAAGTGGGTAGGTGGGTTGAGCAAAAAAAAAAAATTAAGGGAAGTTAAGATAGTAAATAAAATTTTTTAAAAAAAAAAAAGGGAATAAAAAAGAGGTAAATGGAATATGAGGAGAAGAAATAAGGTGGAGGGAAGATACTCAAGAGGAAGAGAAGGAAAGAGATGGGGGAGATTTCGGGGGAAAAATTTTGAACCCCCTCGAAGGGCCTCACGTTGCTGGGGCGCCTGGCCCCTCTGGAGGAAAGAGAAAAGGGGGGGAAAGGGGGGGAAAGGAGTTAGGAGAGAGAGAGAAAAGAGAGAGAGGGGAAGAGAAAAGGAGAGGGTAGATTTTTTGGGAGGAAAAAGAGGGAGATGAGGGAGGGATTGAGAGAGAGGAGAGAGAGAGAGAGAGGGGGGGGGGGAGAAAGAGTGAGACGGCGAGAGAGAGAGAGAAAGGTCGAGACGAGGAGAAGGGAGGGGAGGAGGAGTAGAGGAGAGGTGAGGAAGAGAAGGAGAGATTGAGGAGAGAGAGAAGAGGAGAGTGGAGTGGGGAGGATGAGGTAGGAGGGAGAGAGGGAGGAGAGGGGTGAGAGGATGAGAGGAATGGCGGGAGGGAGAAGGTGAGGGATAGGGGGTGGGGGGGGGGGGGGGAAGTGGGGTGAGGGGAAAAAAGGGGAGTGAGAGAGCGATGAGAGAGGAGAGGAGAGATGAAGGAGGAGGGACCAGAGGGAGAGGAGAGGGAGGGAGAGGAGTAGGAGAGGATTCGAAGAGATGAGCGAAAGACGGAGAGAGAGGAGAGATAGAGGAGGACGAGAGGGGAGTAGAAGTGAGAGAGAGAGAGGTGCGAGGGAGCTGAGAGAGAGAGAGGAGTGAGAAGAGAGAGCGAGGGTTAGGGACGCGAGAGAGAGAGTGAGCCGGGGGGCGGGAGGGGGGGAGGGAGAGGAGAGAGTTAAGAGAAGAGTGGGATGGGGAGATGAGAGAGAGAGAGAATTTGAGGAGAGGAGGAGAGAGGGGGGACGATGAGGGAGAGAGAGAGATGACGAGCACAGAGAGGAGGAGAGAGAGAGAGAGAGGAGGGAGGGGCGTAGGAGTAGGGGATAGAGTGAGGAGAGTAAGAGATAGAGAGACGGGATAGAGAGATAGGAGAGAGAGATGGGGGGGAGGGGGAGAGAGGAGTGGGAGATGTAGAGGGAGGAGGAGAGGGCGAGAGGAGAGATGAGTGAGAGGAGAATGGAGAGGGAGGGAGGGCGGGAGTGGGAGGGATGGAGGGGATGGAGGAGACGAAGAGATGGGAAAAAGACGAGGAGAGAGGAGAGGAGTAGGAGGAGAGGGGAGGCAGGGAGGAAAGGGAGAGAGTAAGGAGATCGGAGAGAGAGGATGAGAGGGGGAGCGGAGGGAGAGAGAGAGAGGAGAGAGAGAGGAGAGGAGACGAGAGAGAGAGAGAGAGAGAGATGAGGGATGAGAGAGAGAGGAGAGAAATGAAAGAGAGTGATGGAGAGACGAGAGAGTGAAACAAGAGAGAGAGACACCGAGAAGAGTGAGAGGAGGAGATTGTGGAGATTGAGCAAGAGAGAGAAGTGAGAGAGAGAGGAGAGGAGATGAGAGAGAGACGAGAGAGGGAAGCAAGAGAGAGGAAGGGGAAAGATAGTATTTATAGAAGCAGTGAACAGAGAACAAAAGAGAAAAAATCCAACGCCACCGTGTAAATCATTTACAATAGAGTGTAAAACCAAAAAGAGAGGGAAGCACCTTAAGCAATTTCTTTGAAGTATGTAACAGGGAGCGATACATAAATAAATTAATAAAATAAATTAACTAAATATAAATGTCTACACACACACACACCACAAAACACAAACAAAATCACACACACACACACACCAACACCATCACCCACACACAAACACACCACACACACACCTAATATATAGATATATATTATATATATATTTATATATATATATGTGGGTGTGTGTGTATGTGTGCTGTGTGTTGTGTGTGATTTAGTTTGAGCGTATGTGTGGTACAAACAAAGGAATTAAATGGCTAGAGAAACATCCCAGATAATCTCTTTTCATTTATTATATAGGAATACGGGACGAAAATCGAAAAAATGGGAGAGAAGAATTCACTGGGTTTATATCAAGGATTATAGGTGAGAGTAACGCATTTCATCTTATTAAAATAGATATAGGATAATTCCTCTCACTTCAGGGAATAATAACTAAACTTTTCCATAGGTTATTTATCATCTTTTTTCGTTTCTTTTTGTTTTATTCAGCTAAGGTACATTTTTCATTTGCTTTTGGAAGGAGGGAGGGAGGAGAAAAGGACGGGAGGGAGGGAGGACGGGAGGAGGGAGGGTGGGAAAGGGTTGGAATGAGGGGAAGGGAGGGAGGAGAGAGAGGGGGGGGGGAGGGGGAGGGAGGAAGGGAGGAAAGGGGGAGAGGACGGGAGGGAGGGGGAGAAGGATAGAGTGCGAGAGAGAGAAGGAGGGGGAGGGGAAAGAGAGGGGAAAGGGAAAGGGAAAAAAAAGGGCCCGGGGGAGAGGAGGAGATTGAAAGGAATGAAGATAGAAAAAAAAAAAAAACAATGTTGAAAAGAAAGTAGGTGAAATAGAAAGGAAAGGGAAAGTAAGAATTAATAGGAAGAAGTGGTGGGAGGAAGAAGAAAAGAGAAGCAATAGAAAAGGGAAGAGAAATACCTAAGGCTTTAAGGAGGGAGAAAGGAAGAGGGGAGGAGATGAAGAAAAGAGGGGAAAAATTTGGAGGAATGAAGAAAAAAAGAAAGAAAGCTCTAAGGGAAGTGAGGAAAGAAAGAAAGAATAAAGAGAGAAGGACAGGAAGAGAGAAACGTTCGGGGGAAGGAGAAGGAAGAGGAGGAAGGGAGAAAAAATAGTGAAGGATAGAGAGAAGGAGGGGAGGAAGATCGGAGGAAAGGGGAGGGGGGGGGGGGGGAGGGGGGGGGGGGGAAGACGAAGGTGACGACTCCATCCAGCAAGAAAGACATCTTCAATGATTTATTACAATCTCCTTCGTTCCCTCTCTACCATCTCCTCCCTTTCCCCCCCTATCTATCTATTCTACTCATTTATCTCTCTTTCTCCTTCCCACCTCTCCCTCCCACTTCCTACCTCTCTCTCTCTCTCTCTCTCCTTCTCTCTCTCTCTCTCTCTACCTCTCTCTTTCTCCATATCTCTCTCTACTTCTCTCTCTCTCTTCTCCAGATCTCTCTCTCTCTCCATATCTCTCTTCTATCTCTCACACTCTCTTTCTCTCTCTCTCTCTCTCTTCCCTCTCTATCTTCTATATCTATCTCTCTCTTCTTTCTCTCTCTCTCTCTCTCTCATCTTCTCTATTTCCTTCTTTCTCCCCCTCTTTTTATCATTCCTTTTTCCCCCACTCTCTTTTTATATGTGATTCCTGGCAAAGTCGGGTTGAGTAGTTGGACCGTCGCCTCCGGCATAAGAAGGAACATTATCCATTATCTTGAGGACGATATATAGGATTGCATTGTGAGATATTGCGCCGCCGACCACTGCGCTCTTTTGCAAGTTAAATTTTTTTTATCCTAACTGGGAAACGGAGCGAGGATTTTTTTCCCCCGAGGGGTTTGGGGTACTATGAGGAAAGGCTAGGAGGGGGGGTGATGAGGGATGGGGGAGGGAGTGGGAGAGGGATTGTAGGAGGGGAAGGGAAGGGGGGGGGAGTTGGAGGGGATGGTGGGAGGGAAGGGGAAGCAGAGGGAGTAGGAGAGAGAGGAATGGGGGTTGGGGGGAGTAAGGGGGGCGTGGTGGGGGGGGTGGGAGGAAGCAAAAAAGTGAAGAAGGTGGGACTGTTTAGTGTGGGGAATTAAAATTGATTGAAGGGGTGGGGGGGTTGAAAAGACTGTTGGAGGGTTGGGGAAGAGGAGGGAGAGAAGGGAGGAGGATCGGGATAGAGAAAAATAAAAAAAAAAAACAAAAAGTGGGGAAGGGGGGGTATGAAAGTGAAGATGATAAGGGAAGGAGAATGGTAAGAGAGCAAGGGTGAAGAAGGAAGGTGATAGGAGAGAAGAAGAAGAGGGTTAGTAGGGGATGAAGAGGGTAAGAGAGGACAGCCAGGAATAGGGTAGTAGTGATGATGGGGGGGGGGTGTGAAAAGAAGTGTGTTGAATAAGCAGAAGAAGGAAGGGTGTAAAAGAGGACTATAAAATATGTAGAAGGGAGAAGGAGGAGGAAAAGTAGATAAGAGTGTTATAGAGGGAGGGGGCAGGAGACATGAAAAGAGGGGGGGGGGGTTAGGAGAGGTTTGAGGAAGGCGGGGGGGGGGAGGGTTTTAAGGAGAATGATGGAAACGTAGCAACATTTTTTTCAATGGTGAAAATATGAGAATTGTTGAATAGTGTGTATGCTGATTTGAATAAGAAAGATTCTGCTCTGTAATTTTTTTGTTGTGTTTGTGTGTCTTTTATTTTTCGATTATTTTCTCTGATTTCTGATCCTCTTTCGGCATTTCATTGTTTTTTTTTCATTTTCCACAAAGACTGTATTTTCCTTTTGTTTTATAAACAATCAAGACAAAATTGATTTGTGTTGTTTTACTTACCTTTTGTCATATTTACATTCAACAATGGGTTATCAGCTTGATTAAATACACAAACACACACATCACACACTCAAACACACAACACACATCACCACAACACCATTTATTATATATATAATATTTATATTTAGAGAGAGTGAGAGAGAGAGAGAGAGAGGAGAGAGAGGAGAGAGAGAGAGAGAGAGAGACGAGAGGTGAGAGGAGAGAGAGAGAGATAGGGAGAGAAAGAATGAGAGAGAGAGAGGAGAGAGAGAAGAGATGAGAGAGAGAGAGAGAGAGAAGAGAGGGGGAGAGAGATGGAGAAGGAAGAGAGAGGAGAGAGAGAGGGTGTGTGT
>NC_061859.1:14053334-14055834 GCF_019202785.1 Penaeus chinensis
GGATAAAGACATTAACCTGTTGGTCCGTCCTTCTCTCCCTCTCCCCCTCCCTCCTCCTTCCTCCTCCTCTTCTGCTTCGTCCCCTTCCTCCTCCTCTTCCCTCCCCTCCTCCGCAGATATAAGAGGCGCTTAACTGGCGAATAAGCCATAAACATTCTTTCTCTCTCTTTCTCTCCTTCTCTCTCTCTCTCTCTCTCTCTCTCTCTCTCTCTCTCTCTCTCTCTCTCTCTCTCTCTCTCTCTCTCTCTCTCTCTCTCTCTCTTTCTCTCTCTCTCACTCTCTCTGTCTGTTTTTGATAGCAATAATATTAAGAGGAATATTGGCAAAATTAAGAACAGGAGAAGAAGAGACGAAGAAGATAAGTAGACGGAGAGAGCGAGCAAGGATAAGGCAACGGGCAAGGAGAAAGAAAAAAAAGGAAGAAAGAGAAGGAGAACAAGAACAGGAACAAGAAATAAAAGAAGAAGTAGGTGAAGAAAAAAATCAAGAAGATAGGGGAGAAAAAGAAGAAGTAGAAGAAGATAAAAAACCAGGAAGACAAACTACAAGAGGACTTAATTATGAAGAACTGGAAAAAGAAGAAGAAAAAAGGAAAAAAGGAAAAGAGAGAGAGAGAGAGAGAGAGAGAGAGATTGAGAGAGAGAGAGAGAGAGAGAGAGAGAGAGAGAGAGATAGATAGATAGATAGATAGATAGATAGATAGATAGAGAGAGAGAGAGAGAGAGAGAGAGAGAGAGAGAGAGAGAAAGAAAGAGAGAGAGAAAGATTGATAGAAATAAAAAAAGAGAAAGAGAGAGAGAGAAATAAAGGAAGAAAAAAGAAAAAAAGAGAGAGAGAGAGAGAAAGAAATAAATAAAAAGAAAGAAAGAGAGAGAGAAAGATATCTAGAATGAAAGAAAGAAAGAACGAAAAAGAAAGAAAAAAAGAGAGAAAGACAGATAGAAAGGAAGAACAAGAAAGAGAGAGAGAAAAAGAAAGAAAGAAAGAAAGAAAAGGCGACAAAGAAAGCGACAAAGAAAGAGACAAAGAAAGAAAGAGAGAGAGAGAGAGAGAGAGAGAGAGAGAGAGAGAGAGAGAGAGAGAGAGAGAGAGAGAGAGAGAAAGAGGCTTCATTGAATGGAAGAACGGGGCGGGTCTGGCTAAACTTTGCAGAGGACGTGTTTATTGCCTCATAAATGTCGAGAAGATCTTACTGGGCTGGAGTTTGTTGCCTTCTTACAGGTGAGAAAAGCTACTTGGGGGAATCTTCAGGTGGTTTGGCTAATTCTTGTGGTTGCTGAGATGCTAATTGGTGGGCTATTGTTTTTTAATAGTATCCCCCTTTTTCTGCGTTTTTTAAACATTTTATTTTTTTTTTTTTTTTTTTTTTTTTTTTTTTTGTGTGTGGGTTTTGAGGGATTCGTTAGATTTTTATATTATTATATATATTTATTTTCTTTATTTGTTTCCTAATTATTGTGGTTCTCTTTTATGACCTGTTTTATCATATTTATTATTATTATTCGGATAATAATTGCATTTTATTATTATTATTATTATTTATTATTATTTTTTTTTTGCATTTTTAGCCGACATATTAACTTGTTCCTTCGCTGTCTTTTAGATTGTTAAATTTCTTAATTCTTATGCAAAGTCTGCCGTTATCTATTTTACATATGTTTTCAATGACTTAATTTTGTCCTTATCTACTATCATTTTCTTCATCTTCATTGTTACTACTCTCATTATTCTAGCTCTTGCTTTTTCTTACTTCATTACCGCCATCATTATCTATTATTAATACTGAAACATATGTTTTATCTTATCAATATCATTATCAGTTTCAATACCATGCTACTTATACAATTCACAATCGCCTTCATTACGTACATAACGTTATCTGTTTATTTAATCATTACTGTATCGTTACATTTGAATTTACCAGCTAATTTGTAATCATTACTTTCATCATTATCAACGGATAATGCTATCATCTTATCACTGGCTATTATTATATCTGTTCTCACGCTGTGAACAGAAGCGCAATCGAGCACTACATGTAAGTGATATAACAATAATAAAGTCAAATAAACTCATGATTTAACGATATTACACCAAGTTTAAGTCAAATAAACTCAAGATTTAATAATATAGCACTAAGTTAAAGTCAAATAAACTCATGATTTAATAATATTACACCAAGTTGAAGTCTAATTAACTTTATATGCTCACCAATAGTTGATCTAACTAGCGAAGGACATAAAACATGATACGTATAATCAAACTTCAGGTCGAATATAAATGTTTAGTTATTTTGGAATATAAAGGAAGGATAGGAAAGAAAAAAAAACGTAAATGAAGGTATGAAAAATAGATTTAAAAGGGAGAAAAAAAAAATGTTGATTGAAACCCTTCATAAACAAAGCTTTAACAATCCTTTTCCTTTCCTTTCCTTACCCTAGTTTCCTTCTCATCCCCTTCCCTTTCTAATTTTCTTTCTTTTCCCCTTTTCTCCTTCCTC
>NC_061859.1:14088334-14090834 GCF_019202785.1 Penaeus chinensis
GGGGGGGGGGGGGGGGGGGGGGAGGAAGGGGGTAGAGGGGGTAGAGGGATGGAGAGTGAGGAAGGATAGGGGGGGTGGAGGGGCTGAAAGAGTGGAGAGGGGGAGGGGTGGAGGGGAAAAAGGATAGGGGATGAGGAATAGCAGAGGGATGGTGAGTGAGTGAGGAAGGATAGAGGAGGTGGAGAAAGAGCGGAGAAGGGTAAGGGGAAGAAGGGTAGAGGGGGAGGAAGGATAGAGGGATGGAGAATGAGGGGTGGAGGGAGAGAGAGAGAGAGAGAGAGAGAGAGAGAGAGAGAGAGAGAGAGAGAGAGAGAGAGAGAGAGAGAGAGAGAGAAGAGAGAGAGAGAGATAGATAGATAGATAGATAGAGAGAGAGAGAGAGAGAGAGAGAGAGAGAGAGAGAGAGAGAGATAGAGAGAGAGAAAGAGAGAGAGAGAGAGAGAGAGAGATAGATAGATAGATAGATAGAGATAGAGATAGAGAGAGAGAGAGAGAGAGAGAGAGAGAGAGAGAGAGAGAGAGAGGGAGGGGGAGAGGGAAAGGGGGGAGGGGGGTCTTACACAGCGTGACTCTCCAAGTTGGTCGTGTCAGCTGATGGTCGTGGGTTGTCTTCCTGCGTTGAGACTGGTTGCGTCCTTCTTGCTTCCTCCTGCTTCTTCTCCTTCGTCTTCTTTAGTTCTATTTTTCTTTCTATATTGCCTTTTCTTTCTTTCTTTTTTGTTTCTTTTCATATCTTTCTTTTCCCTGAAATCTTTTTTTGTTTTTTTTTCGTTTTTCTGTCTTATTCGTTTTCTCTTTCCAGTTCTTTCGTCATATTCTATTTGGATATTTGTTTTCCTTTGCACTTCATTTTTTTTTCTTTTCTTTCAAATATATATATTTTTTTCATGGAGATGGGAGATTATTCTGTCACATAATTTTCTTATCTTTTATTCACAGCAGAATGTAAAATATTTAAGTAATACACCCTATATACATTATATTTATGTCTATATTTATATATATACATATATATATACATATATATATATATGTTTGTATATATATATATATATATATGCATATATAAGTTTATATATACTTATTATCTATTTTTGCATGCGATACAAATCTTGCAAGTTTATATTTATACGTGCATTTTTATATTATTTTCTTTTCTACAAAGGAGATGAGGAAAGGTCTGTGGATTTTTTATAATTACAATGACACGTAAACCGCCAACATATGATGTATATAAATTGATCTACATATATATATATATATATATATATATATATATATATATATACAAGAAGGAACATGCATTGTTGTGTAAATATTTAAGTATAGTTGTGTTCTGAAGCATTTCTGTAAGTGTTAATACAATGTATATGTGTACGCGTTTGTTTGTTTGTGTGTGTGTGTGTGAGTGTGTGTGTGTGTGTGTGTGTGTGTGTGTGTGTGTTACTGTGTGTGTGTGTATGTGTGTGTGTGTGTGTGTGTGTGTGTGTGTGTGTGTGTGTGTGTGTTAGTGTGTTTGCGTGTGCTTGTGTGTGTGTGTGTGTGTGTTAGTGTGTTAGTGTGCGCGGATATATGTGCGTTAACGGCTGGGTACGTACAAAACATTTCAACATTTGGAGCAAGCGGATTGGAAGTATCCACATATTTTTTGAATCTTGTTAATGAGGGTCGTTCTATTTTTACGATGTTATTACCATAACGAGTTCATACAAGTGATTGCTCTATTTAATTGCTATGTTGCAGTTAATGTTGCAGCTGCCGAGAGAAGAGGACGCAAGAACATGTACTAAATAGGAGACAGAATATGTTGCAAGCAATAAGAGAGCAAAAGTCTGATTATTCGTTGTAGTAGTAACATTGATCATGCTATTTAGTACGGGCTACAAAATAAAGAATGCCATACAGAAAATTAATAGATAAACAGATAAAGAGAAAAAAACTATGTTATGGCGTGTTTGACGAAGTTTGACCAGAAAAAAATAAACAAAAAACTAGACGATACAATAGAAATATAATGAATGATAACATCAGTAATATTAATACTGGTTATGGTATATCTAGCAGTAATCAGCGGAGAAGTAAGGACAACCGCAGTATATTAATGGTAGCAACAGCAGTAATATGACTAACAGTGACAGTAACATTATTGGAACAGTAATAGTAACAGAAGTACGGGTAGAATCACGATATCGAGAGAGAGAGAGAGAGAGAGAGAGAGAGAGAGAGAGAGAGAGAGAGAGAGAGAGAGAGAGAGAGAGAGAGAGAGAGAGAGAGAGAGAGAAAGAGAGAGAGAGAGAGAGAGAGAGAGAGAGAGAGAGAGAGAGAGAGAGAAAGAGAGCGAATGAGAGAGTGACAGGCAGATAGATAGATAGATAGATAGATAGATAGATAGAGAGAGAGAGAGAGAGAGAGAGAGAGAGAGGGGGAGAGAGAGAGAGAGAGAGAGAGAGAGAGAGAGAGAGAGAGAGAGAGAGAGAGAGAGAGAGAGAGAGCGAATGAG
>NC_061859.1:14098334-14105834 GCF_019202785.1 Penaeus chinensis
TATGGCGGCCTAGGTGCGTAGGCCTATCCACAGCGGCGGAAGTTACAGTAGCAGTTATGGTGAAGATACAGAATTGAAATCTCTCTTTTTTTACAACTTAAATATATATATATATATATATATATATATACATATATGTATATATATACATATATAAATACATACATACATATATGTCTATATGTATGTATTCATATATGTATGTATACAGATATATGAATATATATAAACATATACATATATACATATATATGTATATGTATATATACCTACATACATACATATATACATATATATATATACATATATTCATGTATATGTATACATACATATATATGTATATATATACGTATATATACATACATACATACATATATATATATATATATATATATATATATATACACATAACTATCTATATACCTATATTGATTCATTCCTAATTTGAATGGAAACAAATTATTTTCATTATCCTTATCATTACTGTGATTATTGTTTTATCGAAATTGATATTTTTTAATGATCGTTACATATATATATATATATATATATATATATATATATATTTATATATACATATATACATATATGAGTATATATACACACATACATATGTATATATATACACATATACATATATATGTATATATATACTTATATATGTGTATATATATGTGTATATATATATATATATATATATATATATATATATACATATTGTGTGTGCGTGTGTTTATGTGTGTGTGAATATTCTTTGTAGTGTTATTTTGATTTTGTTTGTGTTGATCGTATTGTCATTATTAATATTTTTTAACATCATCCTCACCATCAAAATCACCTTAACGATCATCATGAGCACCATCATCATCACCATAATCACTTTCACTGCACTATCATCATCATCACTATCACTAAAATACTTCACACAACTGATTCATGATCACCATCGACTTCATCAGCATCACAGAGACATTTATTTTCTTTCTTTTTACACTTAATTTTTCTTTTTTATTTCTATTTTTCTTTTTCTTTTACACATTTCTATCATGTCATTTCCACATAATATCGCACTACATTTTTCACCATGCTATGAGGCCATTTCGTCACACTATTATATCGCTAATCACAACACTGAATTTTTATCATCAAGTCGTTCAATCACAACACTGGGTCGTTCTGTGATACCTGCTGGTCGTTCCATCGCACAATCTGCTTTTTTTTGCCATAGTAACAGGTCGTTCCATTAAATCCTTAATCTTTTGCAATATCAAGTGATCGTTCTCTGAAACCACCGGCTTTTCATCACACCAACGGAGTGTTTATCAAATTATCTGGTCGTTCCATTACACTATATGGTCGTTTTACCACACCATCTAATCTTCCATCATACAATTTTGTTATTTCAACACACCAGGTCGTTCCATCAGACCAGTAGGTCACTCCATCTCACCAACAGGTCGTTTTAGCACACCAGCTGGATGTTCCATCACACCACTGGCCTTCCACCACACCAGCAGTTCGTCCGCCACTCCAGCAGGTCGTTCCATCACACCAGCAGGTCGTCCGCCACTCCAGCAGGTCGTTCCATCACACAACTGGCCTTCCATCACACCAGCAGGTCGTCCGCCACTCCAGCAGGTTGTTCCATCACACCAGCAGGTCGTCCGCCACTCCAGCAGGTCGTTCCATCACACAACTGGCCTTCCATCACACCAGCAGGTCGTCCGCCACTCCAGCAGGTCGTTCCATCACACAACTAGCCCTCCATCACACCAGCAGGTCGTCCGCCACTCCAGCAGGTCGTTCCATCACACAACTGGCCTTCCATCACACCAGCAGGTCGTCCGCCACTCCAGCAGGTCGTTCCATCACACCACCGACCTTCCACCACACCAGCAGGTTGTTCCATCACACCAGCAGGTCGTTCCATCACACAACTAGCCTTCCATCACACCAGCAGGTCGTCCGCCACTCCAGCAGGTCGTTCCATCACACCACCGACCTTCCATCACACCAGCAGGTCGTCCGCCATTCCAGCAGGTCGTCTCATCACACCACCGATCTTCCACCACACCAGCAGGTCGTTCCATCACACCAGCAGGTCGTCCGCCACACCAGCAGGTCGTTCCATCACACCAGCAGGTCGTACGTCACCCGCTCACGTCACCCCGTTGATAAACATCGCGGAACGCAGGGCAGAACGGGTGAAATATTTGCGCGGATATGAAGGTGTTGAGATGATGATGTTATTTATTGCTGTGTTGTTGTTGTTGTTGTTGTTTTGTTATTGTTGTGTAGTTGTTTTTGTTTTTGTTGTTGTTGGTGTGGTGATGGTTATTACTGTATTAGTCGTTATTGTTATTGTTGTATTTTTCTTTTTGTTTCAATCGTTGTTGTTGTTGATGCATTTGCTTATGTATGTGCGTTGTATATAGGTTGTTTGAGTGTGTGTGTGTTGTTTGTTATTGTTAGTTGTTAAGGATGAATGAATGTGCTGTTTACATTTTTTTTGTGTGTGTGTAAATAGGGCCACGTAGAGATTTTTTTTTTTTTTTTTTTTTTTTTTTTTGTAAATGGGACTACAAATAAGCAACGTGAATTATAACGATTAGTAGTCGTAATTATATTTATTTTGTTGAGGTTGTTTGCAATAAGAAGAAGGCTAACAATAATGATAAGGATAATGCTATTATGAAGGGTAATAGTATCTAAAATAACGAGGCAAATATCAATAATAATAATAAAGAAATTAATACAATTGACGAAAATGATAAAGAAAAATGAAAATTCATGGTAATAAGGGTAACGAAACTATAGCAATAAAAATGATTCTAAAAAAGAACAAAGGAATCCATTTTTTTTTATCACCTGAGGATTTCACCTTGAGACGTCACCGGCCTCGACAACTTCATTATGCCCCCCTGTGTTCGTGCGTGCGTTCGTGCGTGTGTACGTGTGTGTGTGTGTGCGTACATGCCCGTATGGAGATCCCCCCTTCCCCCCTCCTCCCACTTCCCTCTCCCTCTCCGTATTTTTCCTACCCGTTCTCCCTTTCTCTTTTCTCCCTTCCCCTCCTTCGTTTTCTTCTTCTTTTCTTCCCTTTTCCTCCATTTTCCCTCCCACTTCCCCTTCTCCCTCCACCTCCATCAACCTCCACCTACCCCCTTCTCCCCCCTCCCCCTTCTCCCCCCTCCCCCTCCCCCTCCCCCTCCCACCCCACCCGACGCCTAACTGAGTGATTATAGGATATCCTCTGCCGGTGTCAAAGGTCACACATAAATGAGAAACAAGAGTAGGCCTATGGCGTCGGCCTGCGTGAGTCGGCCAATAACCACGCGCCGATATGCCCGCTATTATCCGCAATCCGCTGTGACAATAATTACGTAGCGGATGTCACGGCTGGCGAATAATTGAGCGGAGGCACGGTAGGCCGAGACTCTGTCATATGTGTCTGTGTGTGCGTTTTTAAGTTTGTTTGTGTGTGTGTGTGTGTGTTTGTGTGTGTGTTTGTGTTTGTGTATGTGTGTGTGTGTGTTTATGCGTGTGTGTGTGTTTGTGTTTGTGTGTGTGTGTGTGTGTGTGTGTGTGTTTGTGTGTGTGTATGTGTGTGTTTGAGTGTGTGTTTGTATGTGAAGAGCGGGAGACAGACTAATTTCCTTTTTGTCCTCATTTTTCTTTTCTAACTACTTATCTGCTTTTCCTTCCCAATTCTTTCCTTTCCTTCCCCACCCACCACCTTCCCTTCCACTCTCACCTATCCCTTTCTTCCCTTCCCCCTCTCCCACGCTTTCCTCTTCCCTCACTTCCCCCCCCACCCTTTTTTCCCCTCCCTCTCACTCTTACATTCCTCGGCCCTCCTCTTTCCCCACACTTTTCCTCACCCTCTTCCTTCCTCCTCTCCCCCCCCCCCCCCGACTCTTTTCTTCCCTCACCTCCTCCCCAAACAACGTCCAGCCTCTTCTCTTTACCTTTTTCTTCCCCTCCCCTTTTCCCCCACCCTCTTCTTCCCTCTCCCTTCTCCCTTCCCCCTCCCCTATGTGCACCTGCTATAGGCTCTACACCCCCCCCCCCTTACTCCCCCGCACAGACATTACGACCCACATTTATCACGACCACGAAGGAGGGGGAGGGGAGGGGGGATGGGGGAGAGAGAGGAGGAGGAGGTCATGGGCCTGTTTTTCCTATACATCTTTGTGTCTCTTCACCCTCCTCCCCCTCCCCCTCCCTCCCTCCCTCCCTCTCTCCCTCTCTCTCCCATGCCTTCTCCCTTTTTCTCTCCTTCCCTCGCCCTTCCCTCCCACCATGTTCCCTCTCTCCCTCCACGACGCTCCTCCCTTCTCTCCCCTCCTTCCCCTCCCTCCCGTTCGTCCCCCTCCCCCTCCTCCCTTGTGCTTTATTATATAGGCCACGTTTTCTCTTTGATTTTCGTTTTCTTTCACATTACGTGGGGTGGAAGTGCATTGCTCTTTCCCTCGTATTTCCTTCATATATTTTGCCTTTAAGATAAATAAATCTAACTTTCGAGATGCTCAGAAAAAGAAAAAAAGAAAATCGGATTTAAAAAGGCACAAATGATTTACAAAAATCTAAGATAACACGACCAAGAATATTTATTTTTCTCCTTTTCTCTCGTTCTCAATCGGACTTAACCGAACGTATTTTTTCCTCCAGGCATTGCGGCAATGAGATCCCTAAGCCGACGGGGCGAGCAGTACATAGGCCTATGGCGGCGTCCGGATCCCTACGTGTGGCCTAGTCTTCGTCTTCATCTCGGACTCCTATCACCTACGCATCTGCCCTTCAGGAGTTCTGTGACGGGTCTTATCTCCTCCTCAAGTGCTTGCTTATCTCCCACGCGACGGAGGGAAACGCAGGAAGCAATATACACTAAAAATCCGAGGACTTACATTAATGCAAATAACATCAGATGTCCGAGACTGCTTTTTGGCTCTGCCTGCTCGTGCCTGCTATGGGGGGGGGGGGGGGTAAGGGGGGGGGGTAGAGGAGGGGGGAGGGGGGGGGAGACAGTATTGCCTTCGCGTGTTCTTCATGTAAATTAGAGGGACGATGTATAGAGGAGGGGGGGGTATAGGAGGGGAGAAGGGGAGGGGGGGATTATAAAGGGTAGGGGATATGGGAGGTAAGAGTGGGGGTTAAAGGGGGTAGGGGGGGTGGGGGGGATGGGGGGGAAGTGGGGGTTAGGGGGTGGATGGGGGGCAACCAAGGACAGTTTTGTATGATAGTTATTCTGAGGACACCCGTGGGACCGACTCTATCACGGTTGTCACTAGCAAGTGGGAGAAGGAGAGTGGGGGGGGGGGGGGGACTTGAAGGGAGGGAGATGGGAGAGAGGATGCTGACTTTCCTCTCTTTTTTTTATCCCTCTCCCCTCTTTCCATCCCTTCCCCTTCTTCCTCTTCCTCTTCTTTCTCTTCGTTCTCCCCCATTTTCTCTTATCCTTCTCGTCCTTCCATCGTCACGATCATCAATTTTTTTTTCTCTCTCTCTTACCGGATAGAAGAGGATGAAAAAAAGGGAGAAGGGGAAGGGAAAGAGACAAAAAAGAGAGGAAAATAGGCCACAATACGCATTTAATCTCAAAGTACTGAAGTTATAGATAGTTTGAGATTTTGACCCTGGGTTTTCTTACCTCCGTGACCCCTCCCCCCCGCCCCCCTGGTTTCCTGTTCCCCCTTTGCCCTCTCTTCTTCTTCCTCCTTTCGTCTTCTTCGTTCTCTCTTAATCCTCTTCTTCACATCAGAATTATCTTCTTCCTTTTTTATCTTAGTTTTTTTCTTTATCTCCTCTTCTCTCCTCTTCTTCTTTCCTCTGATCCTACTTTTTCACTTCTTCCTCTTCTTTCTTCTTTTCTCTTCTCTCACCTTTCCTCTTCTCTCCTCCCCCACCTCCTCTTCTTTCCTCTCAACCTCCTCTTCTCTTCTCTTCTCTCCATCTCCTCTCTTCCCTCTTCTCTTGCCATTCTTCATTCCCTCTCATTCCTCTTTCCCTTCTATAACTTCTCTTCTCCTTTATTCCTGTCCCCTCTCAACCTTCTTGCCTCCTCTTACCTTTATCCCTCTCCTTCCCTCTTACCCTCTCTCCCTTTGCTCTCTCCCCCTCCTCTATCGCTCTCTGGCCCCCTCCTTCCCCCCACCTTCCCCTTACCCTATAATCCAGCTCTCTCCTCCCTTCCCCTCTCTTCCCCTCTCCTCCCCTCCCCTCTCTTTCCCTCCCCTCCCCTCTCCTCCCCTCTCCTCTCTTCCCCTCCCCTCTCCTCCCCTCCGCCTCCGTTCCTCAGCAGATATGTGTTTGACCATCAATATACGAATTCTAAGAGTGAGCAATATTATCTATCAATCAACTTTTAAGATATAAATGTACTGAATCTGGAATGCCGAGGAATCGAACGCGGAATGGCTAACGCATCGATTGTCTGGCCCCCCTTCCCCCTCCATTCCCCCCCTCCCCCCCATCATCCGTCACCCCTACCCCCCGAACCGACGACGTATATACCACGTTCCCGTATTATTTGAATTTCATGATTTTCATACTGGTAACAAATTGCTCGCGATACACAGATTGTGAATATGGGCTGTATATATATGCATATATATATATATATATATATATATATATATATATATATATATATATATATATATATATATTATTATATGTATATGCATATACATACATACATATACATATATACATATATATATATATATATATATATATATGTTTATATATATGTATATCTACATATACATATATACATACACACGCATATATATATATATATATATATATATATATATATATATATATATAATATATATATATATATATATCTTTATATACATATGTATATCTATCTATCTATCTATCTATCTATCTATCTATAGATATGTATGTATCTATGGTATATATATATATATATATATATATATATATATATATATATATATATATGTATATACACACACGCACCTATAAATATACATATATGTGTATATAACATATATATATATATATATATATATATATATATATATATATATATATATGTATGTATAAATGTATATATATATGTGTGTGTATATATATGTATATATATATATATATATATATATATATATATATATATATATATATATATATATATGTACACACACACAGACACATAGATTGATAGATATGATAAACCGCTTTTTACGGCTCCAATGCATTCCCACGAGGACGCTTGTGGGAATAAATACATTTATGAAAAATAAATCCAATACATATGTAATGATAAGAAAAATAGATAGGAAAAAGATAATAAAATAATCTAAGAAAGGAAGAGGGAAATAGGGATAGAGGGGGAGAAGTGACAGAGGGAGAGGGGAGTGGGGGAAGAGGGGAAGAGGGAGAAAGGAAAAGTAGAAGAGAAAAGGGTGGATAGAGAGAAAGAAACGAAGAAGGCAAGATGGGAAGAGAAAGAAAGGAAAGACAGAGAGA
>NC_061859.1:14118952-14123952 GCF_019202785.1 Penaeus chinensis
ACACCTCCATCTCCTTCCTACACACCTCTCCCCCACCCCCACTTCTCCCCCGCACCCCCTCCATACAGACCTATCCCCCACTCCCCCCTCTCACCCCTCACTCCCACCCCCTCCTTACACTCCCCTCACTCCCTTGCCCCCTCTCCTCGTCCACCTCAACCTCCTCCCTTGCCTCTTCCACCCCCTCCCTCACCCCTCCCACCCCCTCCCTCACCTCCTCCTCACCCCTCACACCTTACTCTTCCCCCACCCCCACCCACTCCATTCCCCCCCTTCCCCTCCTCATTTCCTCTCTTCTTTTTTTCTCACACTTTATCCATCATCCACAGCGGTCCATCATCCTTCACTCGTGTTCCCTGAGGCGTCGTATCGTCCTCGAGCAAGGACGACCTCCGTTCTGCTTTCCTTTTGGGGGCGACGACAAAGACGCTTGTCTCCCCTCTTCTCTTCTTCTCTCTCTCTCTCTCTGTTCTCTTCCTCTCTGGTCTCTTTCTTGTCTTGATTTCTCTGGTGCTTTCTTTTCTCCTCCGAACATGTTCTCTCTTTGTTTGTCTTCTCTGTTTGCTACTTTCCTTTATCCGCCTCTGTTGTTTTGTCTTCTCTGTTTTCCATCTCCTTTATTATATCATTCTCTTCTTCCCCCTCTCCCATCTTTCCTTTCTCCTCTACTTTCCTTCCTCCTTTCTTTTCGCTTCTCTGTCTCCCCTCTCTATACCTTTTATCTCTTCACCCTCTCCTTCCTCCTACCTTTCTTCTCACCGCCCCGCTCTATCCTCTATCCTTTTCTCCTCTTCTTTTCCTCCTCCTCCCCTCCTCGCTCCCCTCTCCCTTCATCTTTCCCCTCTCTCCCCTTCTTGGCCCTCATTACGTCACATGTTGTCAGCCTTTTCTTCCCTCTGAATTTTCTCCTCTCCTCCTCCTCTCCCTCCTTTCATTGTGTTTACTCTTGATTATCTTCATCCCTTCTTCTCTCGTCCAATTTTAGAAGGTAGAATCGAAGAGAAAGGAAGGAAGAGTGAGAAGGGAAAAAAAAGGGGGGGGGGGGGAGAGTAGCTGAGAAAGAGAAGGAAAGATAAAAAAGGACGAAAAAAAATAAAAATTAAAAATAACTTCGGAGAAAGGAACACTAAGATAGGAGAGAAGAGATGAAGAAGAAATAAGGGAGAACGAGAGAGAGAGGGAGGGAGGGAGGGGGGAGATGAGAGGGCCAGGGTGCTGAGGAGGGGAGGGGAGGGGAGGGGAGGGGAGAGAGGCACTCCTCCAGGATGCCGGGCGCTCTGGGTCGGAAGGTGGACAAAGAAAAATGGAGACAGAGCGAAGGGACCGTGGAGGAGAAAGAGATGCGGAGGGTCAGGGAGAAATGGCGGCGTCGGGGGGGAGGGAGAGGGAGAGAGAACGAGGGAATAAGGGAAGAAGAGAGAGGGAGGAAGAGATGGAGGCGGTGGGAGGGGGGAAGCAGGAGGGGGAGTTAGGAGGGAGACATGGAAGCGGGAGGGAGGGAGAGGTAGGGAGAACGAGGGTGGGGGGGGGGGGTAAGGAGAAGGTAGAGGGATGGAGGAGGAGGAGAGATGGAGAACGTGGGGGGTATGGAGTAAGGGAGAGGGAGGGAGAGATGGAAGCGGTCGGAGGGGACGGGAGGGGGAGAAGGGAGGGAGAACGCAGGGGAAGGAGGACGAAAAGAGACGTAGGGAGAGGGAAGTTTCAGGGAGATAAGGGCACAGAGGGAGGGGAAATGCAGGGATGGGGGGGGGGGGGGGCGAGGGGGAATGAGGGCGTAGGGACAGAGGTGGAGAACGAGGTGGAGTGAGGACGAAGAGGAGGAAGAGCGAGGGAGACGGCGACGGCAGAGAGGGGAGAGAAAGGAAGATGAGGGGAAGGGAAGACGAAGGTGAGAGGGTAAGAAGGATTGAGGGAGAATAGGGAAAGGTTAAGAAAGGGGAGACAGAGAAGGAAAGAAGGACAAGTCATGAGAGAGAGTACAAGGAAAAGACGAAGGTGAAGAGAAAGGAAGAAGGAAAACGCAAGAGAAAGAGAAAAGGTAGGGCATAAATTGAGAAAAAAGATGAACGAAACACAGGAATAAAAAGGAAAATAAGAAAAAAAAAAGAGAGGCAAAGTTTACGAAAAAATAAACAAACGAAGAAGATAAAAGACACAAGAGAGAGAGAGAAAGGAAGGGGAAGCGGTCGGAGGGGACGGGAGGGGGAGAAGGGAGGGAGAACGCAGGGGAAGGAGGACGAAAAGAGACGCAGGGAGAGATAGGGATGGAGGGGAAAGGGAAAAGGAGAGAGAGGGGAAAGGGAAAGGAAAGAGGGAGGGAGGGGAAAGGGAAAAGGAGAGAGGGATGGAGGGGAAAGGGAAAAGGATAGAGGGAGGGAGGGGAAAGGGAAAGAGAGATAGGGATGGAGGGGAAAGGGAAAAGGAGAGAGGGAGGAAGTGTAATGAAAGAAGAAAGAATTTCTAAAATGTAGAAGCAGGGGGGGAGGGGAGGTGCGGTAAAAGATGGATGGGAGGGAGAAGGAAAACGGGAAAAAAATAGAAGAAGAAAAAAAAGGAGGATGAAAATAAGAGAAAAAATAATAGACTAAAAAGAAAAATGGAGAAAGATGAACAAACAAACTCACAAACGAAATAAAAGCAAAACAAAAAAAAAAAAAGGAAGAAAAGTTAAATTGAAGGAGAGACAAAAGATGAATGAGCAAAGAGCATGAGAGAGGAAGAGAAAAAGAAAGGTAATATATTAGAGGAAGAGAGGAAGAGATAATTATGATTTTTTTTCTCCATTGTTGGAAAGGAAGAGGAAAATGGGTAAAAGAAAACGAGGAAAAAGTAAATGAAATACTGCATGGCACACATACACATGCAAGGATGATAATAAAATGATAATAACAATGAAAACAAAAACAAAAAATAATAATAATTATCATAATATTAAAGCAAGAAAGAAACAAAAACAAAACTCAAACGCGAACAAATAAAAACAACAACAATAAAATCCATCATTACTAAATGATAAAAAAAACATAAAAATAAAAACAAAAATAAAACTCGATTGTTGAATAAGTACTTATCTGCACATGAAGGACGCGAGAGGCGGAGGGGGGGAGGGAGGGGCGTAACGAAAGAGAAGGGGGGGGGGGGGGGAAAGAGGGGCGGGGCACTAAAGGAGGAGAAGGGGGGGGGGGAGAGGAGGGGAAGAGAGGCCCTGTTAGGCTGATAAAAAATAGCGTACGCGGTAATGACGGCGGTGGGGCGGATGAAAAAAAATAGAAAATGAAGGAAGGGGAAAGAGAGAGAGAGAGAGTGAAATATGTGTTTGCTCTGTGACAGCTGTTGAGGGAGACAAGCAGGCTAGGAAATAGTGCCACGGATTGAGAGATAGATAGATAGAGAAAGAGAGAGAGAGAGAGAGAGAGAGAGAGAGAGAGAGAGAGAGAGAGAGAGAGAGAGAGAGAGAGAGAGAGAGAGAGAGAGAGAGAGAGAGAGAGAGAAGGAGGGAAGGAGAAATTAAGAGAGAGAAAGAAAGCGAGAGAGAAAGAGAAGGAGGAGAAGGAGAAAGAGAGAGAGAGAGAGAGAGAGAGAGAGAGAGAGAGAGAGAGAGAGAGAGAGAGAGAGAGAGAGAGAGAGAGAGAAAGGGAGAAAGAGAGAGAAAGAGAGAGAGAGAGAGAAAGAGAGAGAGAAAGAGAAAAAGAGAAAGAAAAAGAAAGAGAGACAATGTACGTGGGAGCAAGACAGACAAACAAACCGACAGACAAACTAACGGAGACAGAGACACGAGAGAATAGCCCGAACAACCGCAAGGGAAAATGAGAGCGAGAGAATAGATGAGATTTCACCCGCAATGAAAACTAATTATTTGTATAGTATTTTTGCCTCCATTATTACAGCAACACCTGGACGGGTATGGCGAGTGGGCGTTATATGGCCTACAGTAATTACATATTTTTTTTTTAATACATGTAAATAGGGAGGAGAAAGGGAAAAGGAGAGAGGGAGGGAGGGGAAAGGGAAAAGGAGAGAGGGAGGGAGGGGAAAGGGAAAAGGAGAGAGGGAGGGAGGGGAAAGGGAAAAGGAGAGAGGGAGGGAGGGGAAAGGGAAAAGGAGAGAGGGAGGGAGGGGAAAGGGAAAGGAGAGAGGGAGGGAGGGGAAAGGGAAAAGGAGAGAGGGAGGGAGGGGAAAGGGAAAAGGAGAGAGGGAGGGAGGGGAAAGGGAAAAGGAGAGAGGGAGGGAGGGGAAAGGGAAAGGAGAGAGGGAGGGAAGGGAAAGGGAAAAGGAGAGAGGGAGGAAGGGGAAAGGGAAAAGGAGAGAGGGAGGAAGGGGAAAGGGAAAGAGAGATAGGGATGGAGGGGAAAGGGAACAGGAGAGAGGGAGGGAGGGGAAAGGGAAAAGGAGAGAGGGAGGGAGGGGAAAGGGAAAGGAGAGAGGGAGGGGAAAGGGAAAGGAGAGAGGGAGGGAGGGGAAAGGGAATAGGAGAGAGAGAGGGAAGGGAAAGTGGGGAAAAGACCCATGCATTTCAGTATGAATAAGCTCCCCACGTACTAAACCACAAGGAGCGTCATTTGTCATACTGAACAAGAACACGCACATGCTACCTCACCTTTGACCTCGTATATGCAGCGGTCTAGGTACTGCCGGATGCCCTACTTGAGATGTCTCCTCTTCTCCTCCCCTCTTTCCGTGGCTACTCCACTCTCCCCCCTCTTTCTATGGCTACTTCAACTCTTCCCCATTTCTCTTCCCCTCTCCTCTTTCTATGGCTACTCCCCTCTCCCCCCTCTTTCTATGGCTACTTCCCTCTTCTCCATTTCTCTTCCCCTCTTCTCTTCCCATGGTTACTCTCTCTTCCCCTCCCCTCCTTCCGTAGCTACGCCCCCTCCCTCTCTTCCCCTCCCACTTTCCATGTCTACTTCCCTCTTCCTCTCCCCTCTTCCCCTCCCTCTCTTCCCCTCCCAATTTCCATGTCTACTTCCCTCTTCCTCTCCCCTCTTCCCCTCCTCACT
>NC_061859.1:14128952-14138952 GCF_019202785.1 Penaeus chinensis
AATAATAAAGAATAAAAAATATTCAAATTCTTTCTCTCAAAAAAAAACAAAAAAACTTTCGCCATCTGTCAAAAATGACATCAACACAGAATGAGAAGCAGCACGTAAATGTTGCCAAGTAAGACTTTTTTCCCCCACTCTTTTTTACAGTGACAGTCATGAAGCGTGCATGACAGCCCAGAGGCCAATATGACAGGTGTGACATGAACTTGACAGCTACGAGTGTGATCACAGAGTCAAGTCATGACAGACGGATTTGTGAGAATGAGATGACGTCACAAAAAAGGAAATAAGGAGGAATATAGATGTGGAAGAATCGGAGGATGAGAAATATGAGAAGGAAAGAGAAGGCAAGGAAGAAAGTAAGAACTCTCTTTCTCTCTCTCTCTCTCTCTCTCTCTCTCTCTCTCTCTCTCTCTCTCTCTCTCTCTCTCTCTCTCTCTCTATATATATATATATATATATATATATATATATATATATATATATATACTTATATACATATATATAAGGCCCATGCCCCAGAGTTGAATGATACAGATTGTATTTTTTGATAATGCTGTTTTGCATATGTGGCAAGCCATCAACACGCACTGGCGGTGTGTCAAGTGTCATTAACCGGGATTGACACGGACGAGGCGCAGGGCGTGTCACGTAGGACAACCGGAAGTGAGGAAGCTCCCGAACGTGTCAGCCGGGCGCTAAGACGAACACCTCCTCCGGAAGTTGAATTTATCCGACCCGACGCCAGCTCTGAGTATTGGTGGGCGTGTCCGAATAGTAATGGCGGTTGGGGCGGGCCTGTGTGCCTGGGGCGTGGTCGGGCGATCGAAAAAAAGGGGGAGAAAATGGAGATGAAAAAGTGGTATTTGAAGAGGCTGAAGTCGAGTGTTAAGTTAGAGACGGAATGCGTGTACTGTGGATGAGAAATGGTGGGGGAACACTTCCAGAAAAGGGAATAAATCTCTCTCTCTTATCTCTCTCTCTCTCTCTCTTTTTCTCTCTCTCTTTCTCTCTCTCTCTCTTTCTCTCTTTCTCCCTTTCTCTCTTTCTCTCTCTCTCTCTCTCTCAATCTCTCTTTCTCTCTTTCTTTATATATATATATATATATATATATATATATATATATATATATATATATATATATATATATATATATATATATATATATATATGTAAATATATATTTTTCTTTCTCCATCCATCCATCCCCCTTTTTTCTCCCAGCATGAATCTCAACCCTCAACCCTTCCTCTTCACCTATCCCCCTATCTCCTTTCCCCTTCTTCCTCTCTCCCTCTCTCCCTCTCAAAGCCTTAAAGATGGCCGAGTACCCACAAGGAGGTGCAGGAGCCTCGGGCAGAAGCCTTAGACACTCTGTCAAGATACCGAAAGAATGGAGACGAATCGCGTAGTGCTATATATCCACGGGGTTGACCTTGTGTAAGGCCATGCATTCATATATGTATCTGTGTCTCGCTAAAGTGGGAGAGGGAGGGAGATTATGGAAGGGGTCTAATAGAGAGAAGAAGAAGAAGAGAGAGAGAGAGAGAGAGAGAGAGAGAGTGAGAGAGAGAGAGAGAGAGAACGAATGACAGAGTGAGAGAGAAAGAGAAAGAGAGAGAGAGCGAAGGAAAGGAAGGGGTGACAGGGACATACATATGTACAAACAGAAAATGGAAACGTTACCAGCAAATAGTAGAACAACTATTACTAGCTGACATGGATGCGAAGGCCATGAGAAAGGCATGATAAAACTAAGGAAGCGAAGATTAGACTAAGTAGCATGAAAAACGGGGAGAGGCGAAGGAGTTAAAAGGAGGAAGAGGAGATTAAGGAGAGAGAGAGAGAGAGAGAGAGAGAGAGAGAGAGAGAGAGAGAGAGAGAGAGAGAGAGAGAGAGAGAGAGAGAGAGAGAGAGAGAGAAAGAGAGAAAGAGAGAGAAAGAGAAAAAGAGAGAGAGAAAGAGAGAGAGAAAAGAAGAAATATTTAATAAAAAAAAAAAAAAATGCTCAAGGAAACCGATAAAAAAAGAGATAGAGACGACAAAACATGAATATAAAAAGATAAAAAGAGAGAAAGAAATCGGAGCGAAGAAAGAGAGGGTGAAAAAATCGATATATATAGACAGACAGATAGATAGATAGACAGATAGATAGATAGACAGATAAAAAAAAGGAAAAAGAAAAAAATATGGGGAGCCTGAATTATGTGTAATAATATTTAACAAAACTAACATTTCGTGATTTATGAGCAACAGTGATGGACGGCTGCACTGCAATTGTGTGTGGATGTTCATGTGCATGTGTGTGCTGTTTGTCTGTGTGTGCGTGTGTGTGCGTGTGTGTGCGCGCGCGCGCGCGTGTGTGTGTGTGTGTGTGTGTGTGTGTGTCTGCGTTTGTGTCTGCGTTTGTATGTGTGTGTCTGCGTTTGTGTCTGCGTTTGTATGTGTGTGTTTATGTGTATGTGCTTATGTATGTATGTACATATTTCCCTTTTCTTTACTCCGCATTATCACCTATCCTCTTCTATATATCCTAAAACTATCGTTCTTATCTTCATCGTTTATATCATTATTCATCTCTCCTTTATCTCATCTCCCACTCCTCCTTTACATATATCATCTGTGTGTGTGTGTGTGTGTGTGTACGTGTGTGTGTGTGTGTGTGTGTGTGTGTGTGTGTGTGTGTGTGTGTCTGTGTGTGTGTGGACGTGTGTGTGTGTGTGTGTGTGTGTGTGTGTGTGTGTGTGTGTGTGCGTGTGTGTGCATTTCATATTTTGATTTCCTTTCCTCACTCTCTCCATCCCCCTTTCCTTCCCTTCTCTTCCCCTTCTTTTCTCCCCTCCCTTGTTATCTAATTTCAGCCTAGCCACCTCATTTCCCTGTCTTTATTTCCTTTCCCTCCCTCCCCTCTTTCTCCTTCCCCAGAACTCTCTCCTTTTTCTTACTCTTATACTCCCTTTAGCATCTTACTCCTGTTCTTCCTCTTCTTCATTTCCGATTCTCCTTTTCCTTCCTCCTTTCTCCCCCAACTTCCTCCTTTTTAACTTCTCCTACTCTTATTCCCCTTCTTCCACCTCCTCTTCAACACTCCCTTCCTCCATCTTCCCCCCCCCCCTCCTCTTCTCTCAAACTTCCCACTCCTCTTTTCCAAGACTTCCTGCCTCCACCTCTTTCTCCTCCTCCTCTTCCTCCCTCCTCCCTCTTCCCCACCCTCCTCTCCCCAACCCCACCTGTCTCCATTTCCTCTCCCCTTCCCTTCTCTTCCTCTCTTCCTCCCTTCCCCTTTTCGCCCTCCTCCCCCTTCCCTCTTCCCTCTTCCCCCTCCCCCCTCTCTTCCTCCCTCCTCCTTCCCAACTTCCCCCTCTCTTTCTCCTCCCTCCACCTCCCCCTTCCCTCTCCCCCTCCCCTTCCATCTCCCCTTCCCCCTCTCTTCCTCCCTCCTCCTTCCCAACTTCCCCCTCTCTTCCCCCTCCCCTCTCCCCTCCCCTTTCCCCCTCCTCTCTCTTCCCTCTCCCCCCTCTCTTCCTCCCTCAACTTCCCCCTCTCTTTCCCGTCCCCTCCCCCTTCCCCCCTCCTCCCTCTTCCTTCTCCCCTCCCTCTCTTCCTCCCTCCTCCCTCCCAACTTCCCCCTCTCTTCCCCCTCCCCTCCCCCCCCCCCATCCTCCCCAGCATCCAGGCCCATCCATCATGCTTAATCTCCGATAACACTTCACTAGCGATATCATCGTTACTCTCACAATATCCAGACGCTATCGTCTCCGCTCACATCATCATCTTTATCATCCTTTCCTTGCATTATCCCTCTTTTTTCTTCCATTTCTTGTTTGTTTTTTACTCATTTTTTCTCTAATTTTCTTTCTGTTTTGATTATTTTGCTTTTCTTTTCTTTTTTGTCTTTTTCTTCTTCTTCTTCTTCTGCTTCTTCTATTTCTTCCTCTTTTTTCCTCCTCTTCTTCTTCTTCTGCTTCTAATTATTATCATTTTATTCTACTTTATTTTCTTCTCCTCTTTGTCATCTTTTCTCTTCTTCGTCTCCTCCTCCTCCTCCTCTTCCTCCTCCCTCTTCTTCTCCTTATTCTTCTTCGTCTACGTCTTTGTTTACTCTGTTCTTAAGAGTGAGTTTTACTTTAGGATTATTTTATCACAGTCTTTACTCTCTCTCTCTCTCTCTCTCTCTCTCTCTCTCTCTCTCTCTCTCTCTCTCTTTTCTCCTTCTTCTCTCTTCTCTTTTTATTTCTTTGTCTATTTTCTCCGTATGTACGAGTACTATCATCTTCGGTATTAATATCATCATCACCATCATCATTATCATCATCATTTTAATAATCACTATAATCATAATCAATATCATTAACTTCATACAAACTGTGCATATTTAATGAGCTCCTGGTAATGAGAATCCGACAGACGTTTCTTCGCCCTTAAAACCCAAGAGAATTTTCGTCTTTATCTTTCTCTAAAATCTCTTTAAACCCACTTTACATTCCATTTTCTAATCCCATTTCCTATGCATAGTTTCCTTATTTTCCCAGTCTTCCTTATCTTTCTTTACCCACAGTTCTTATACGTGTAGGAAGTGAAGAAAAGGGTCATAACTCATAAAGAAAAAAGAAATGGTGGATTTTACTTGAAATTTAAATCAAATATGGTTTTGTTGAGATATTTTTCGAAGTCAGATCCTGAGGCCAATCTAAGAATATCTTATTTGAAGTTATTTTCCTGAAATCGCCTTTTTTTTTTTTTTTTTTTCGTGTCTCTGACGAACAAAAGTACAAACAACGTAATACGCTTATGAAGATGAAATGAAGAAGAGGGATAAGAAATAAAGGCATATTGGTTGATAATAAATACAAAAGCGTGGAGTACTCATTTCATCTCTTACTTTGTTATTAATATTATTTTTTTAATCGATGAGAGTTTGGTCTTCCTTTCTTAGTGTGGCTATTTATTATTTTTTAATTCCTTCTTCTTCCTTTTGTTCTCTCTGTCTCCCCCTTTCCCTTTCAGCAAATTCTCTCCTCCATAGACCTTTTTCTTATTTCGTTCTTTCGCCTTACATATCCCTCCACCACCACTCCGACCACCTATCACCCTCCCACTACCCCCCCCCCCCCCGCCCACTTCCTCCCCCCTCGCCCCCTAACCCCCATTCATCATACGCTTCGTTATCACTGAAAACCAACTTTCTGGTCTTTCTCTCTCGTCCACTTTTTGTCACACGCCCCTACTCCTCTCCCACCCCCTCCCTTCCACTAGGACTCTCACCCCCTTGTTCTTGTATCCCCCCTTTCCCCCTTTCCCTTTCCCCTTTACATCCCCCTCCATCCTCCTTTCCACCTCCTTTCTCCTCTGTATCATTCCCTTCTCCTTTCTTTCTCCTCACTCTTCTCCCATCCCCTCTCCCTTCTCCCTTTTCCTTCCCTTTTCCTCCTCCTTCTCTCATGCTCTTCCATTTCTCTCTTCCTTTTCCCTTCCTCACGCTTTCCCTCTCCCATCTCCCTTCTCCCTTCCTCTTTCCCCTCCCTTTTCTCCCCTTCCCCTCCCTCTTCTCCCCTTCCCCTCTCTCTTCTTCCATCCTCCTCCCCCGTCTCCCCTTCTCCTTCTTCTCCCCTCTTCTTCCCCCCCCATCCTCCCCTTCCCCTCCCTCTTCTCCCCTTCCCCTCTCTCTTCTTCCATCCTCTTCCCCCTTCTCCCCTTCCCCTCCTTCTCCCCCCTTCTTCCCCCCCATCCTCCCCTTCCCCTCCCTCTTCTCTCCTTCCCCTCTCTCTTCTTCCATCCTCCTTCCCCTTCTCCCCTTCCCCTCCTTCTTCCCCCTTCTTCCTCTCCCTCTTCTTCCTTCCCCTCTTTCCCTTCCCCTCTCTCTTCTTCCATCCTCCTCCCATTTCTCCCCTTCCCCTCCTTCTCCCCCCTTCTTCCCACCCATCCTCCCCTTCCCTTCCCTCTTCTCTCCTTCCCCTCCCCCTTCTCCCCTTCTCCTCCCCCTTCTCCCCTTCCCCTCCTTCTTCCTCTCCCTCTTCCCCCATCCTCCTCTCCCTTCTCCCCTTCCCCTTCTCCCCTTCACCTCCTTCTCCCTCTCCCTCTTCCCCCTTCCCCTCCCCCTTCCCCTCTTCCCCTCCCCCTCCCTTCTCAAGACCAGGCCCTCTTCTCCATCTTCGACATCGCGGGGAATCATCTGTGTTTCGTTACGAGGAGGAAGAAGGGGGAGTGGGGGAAATAGAGGGGGCAGGAGTGGTGGTGGGGGGGGGGAAGTGGTGGAGGAGGAGTGTTGGGGAGGTATTGGTGGAGGATGGATGGGGAGGGGTTGCAGAAGAGGAGGATGTGGAGATAAGGAGGGGGTTAGAATAGTGGTTGGGGAAGGGGGAAGAGGGAAGAGAGGGAAGGAGGTGAGGAAAAGGGAAGTGGAAGAGAACGAGAGAATACCAGAAGAGAAAGAGAAGTGAGAGACATAGAGGACTTGCAAGAGGAAAAAAGAGAAAAAGGATAGGAAAAGAAAAACGAACGTGATAGTAGGTAACAAAAGATAATAAAAAGGAAATATGGAAAAACAAACAAACAAACAAACAAACAAAAACACAAGGAATAAGAGAAAGAGGGAAGGAGAGACGCCATGCAGCTTAACACTAACTCGACTGACATTTGATATATGGAGTTTGATCAGCAGATACTAGGGTAGGGGAGAGGGGGAGGGGGTGATGGGGAGGGGGGGATGGGTGTGGTGGCATTGGAAAATAAGAAAGATGGCAGGGGGGGGGGGAGGGGGGAAAGGGCAGGGAGAAGGAGGAAGGAGGAAAGGAAGAAGGAGAACGGGAAGGAGGGAGAAGCGAAAGAGAAAGGGGAGGGGGAAAGAGGGAAGAGAAGGGGACTAGGATAAGAGTAAGGGCAAAAGGAAGAAGGAGAAAGAGAGAAAAAAGGAAGAAGTTAAGAAAAAGATAAAGGGGGTAAACGAAAAGAGAAAGGGGATATGGTGATGGGAGGAGTAGAAAAAAGAAGAAAAAAGGGGGGAAGGGAGAAGGCGTAAAGGGAGGAAAAGGGGAGAGAGTCCAAGGGAGAGAGAAATGAGTCTGCATGATGCGGAGATAATGACGATGTCCCTTCTGCATGGCTTCGGTAGATGGCGCTGGAGAGTTGAGTTATGGCGGACGGAGAGAAGCAATATTTGTGTGTGTGTGTGTGTGTGTTCATCAGTGCCTGTGTGCGTGGCTGCATTTCCTGTGTGTCTGTGTGATGTTGCTCTTATTTGTGTTTTTGCTTCTGTGTGTGTGTACGATAGAGAGTGTTTTTTTTTCTGTGCATGTGTTTGTTTTTATTTGTGTGTGTGTGTGTGTGTCTTCTATACTGGTACCACTCACTGTATAATACCTTACGTCACACTAGGTTACCAGGACACTCAATCACCGCAGTGCAGCCCTCCCACCCCACACCCCACACACACACCCCTCTTCCATAATAATTCTCATACATGGGGGTAGGGAATACGTAATATACATACATACGCCTATTTTGCCTATTTCCCCATTACTCTACATCGAAGCCTGTCACAGCGCAGCCACACCATATGAGAAACAGGAGACGTTATTCCATCAACGAGAAAGGCTGAGTCAATGTACTGTATAAGTAATACTGGTTCCCTCTTAAGTGTGTAGCTCTCCGTGAGTTTAAATTGAGTTATGCGTCGAGACATTAGGTCGTTCGTCTTGCTTGCTTCCTTCTTGCTTGCTTGATTGCTTGCTTGCTTGCTTGCTTCTCCTCTGATTTTATTTTTTGTTTCTTATGTCCTGTTGCTTGGTTTGAGGGAAAGCTTGCAGTTTAAACCGTTCGTGGCTTTTTTGATAGGTAAGGATTAAGCTTCATGAAGTGAATAGCAGCAGCAGGAAAATTAGGAAAGAGAAAGATTTTTTATATATCAATAAAATAGAGAGAGAAAGAGAGAGAGAGAGAGAGAGAGAGAGAGATAGGGAGAGAGAGAGAGAGAGAGAGAGAGATAGGGAGAGAGAGAGAGAGAGAGAGAGAGAGAGAGAGAGAGAGAGAGAGAGAGAGAGAGAGAGGGAGGGAGGGAGGGAGGCTGAAGTCAGGGAGAGAGAGCTAGAATAAGAGAGAAATTAATTTTCTAATCAAAGACATCAATAATTACCCATACGACACACAAGTCATTTTTTTCTTTTATTTTCATTTTATTATTATTATTATTATTTTCATAGACGATCTCCAACGTCTCTTTAAAAAATCCAGAACTCGAATAATCAAGAACGATACCGTCTACGGATATGACATTTTTCATTTTTACGGTAGGAATATACGCCGCTTGCAAAGGGAGTGTTAATAAAGGGGGAGTGGGGGGGGGGGGATTTGATGAAGAAAAAGAGGATTTTTGATAGATGATTGTTCTTTTTGTTGGGGGGGGGGGGTGGGGGGCAAGAAAGATGGGGGAGGGGAAGTTTTTGATTGTTATAAGGGGGGTGAACAAAACGAAAGGGAGAAGGGAGATTGTTAATTGTAGGGGGAGGGGGGGGGGGAAGAAGATGTTATGGGAAGTGGGGAGGAAGAAAGGGGAGAGGGGGGATTGTTAATAGTTGTGTGGGGGGGGGGGGCAAGAAGAAAGAGGAAAAGGGGGATTGTTAATAGTTGTGGGGGAGGGGGGAGCTAAGAAAAAAGGGTGTTGTTGTCCTCTGTGGGGGGAGGAGGAGAATTATTGAGGGGGAGGGGGGTTGGAGGAGAAATAAGTGTGAAGAGGGTGAGGACAGAGGGGTAGAATAGGTGGGGTCAAGGGTTAGGGTCCTAGATAAGGGGAAGGGGTCGAGGGGGGGAGTGGATGATTAACTAGGGGAACAGGGTCGCAGGGAGGGGGGGGGGGGGAGTGCGATAGAAAACAGACACTGCAAGGGACGTTGGAGAAAGAGGAGGAGGAGGAGGAGGAGGAGGAGGAAGGAGAAGAAGATGAAGAAGGAGAAGGCCAATAGTCAAATTAAGAGGAGGAAGAGTAATGGGAGGAGGGAGAGAAAGAGAAGAGGAAGAGGAAGAAAAAGATCAAGAATTAGACGAAGAAGAAAATGACGCCAAAAAGAGGAGACAGAAGAAGGAAGTAGAAGGAAAATGTAGAAAGAGCAAAAGAACACCGGACGTAAGAACAGAAAAAGAAAGAAAGAAGAGATAAAAGAAAGAATAAGAAGGAAGCAATAGAACTAAGAAAAGGAGAAGGGAACAGCCCAAAAGCGTACCGAGGACCAAGATACGTGCAATAAATAATACATGTTGGTAGACGGGAACGGCAAAGCCAACAGGCCCTTCGGATCTGTATGGCTAAGGCGCTCTATGGCCGAAGATAGAACGCAAATCCCAGTAAGGAAAAGGGGAGCGATGGCCGGTGTCTCGAGGGGAAAAGGCGTTCGGGAAAGAAGGAGGTGAGGGGAGCTGAGGGAGGGAGAGGAGGAAAGGTAGGGGGGGGGGGGAAGGGCCAAGGATGTGAACGAAAAACAACATGGGAGGGAGTTACGTCCCTTCTTCTTCTTCTTCTTTTTTCTCCTTCTTCTCTCTATCCTCCTTCTCCTCCTTATCCCCCTCCTTTTCCCCCTCCTCCTCATCCTCCTTCTCTTCCACCTCCTCCTTTACGAAATTTTGATCCAAGAAGCACAGCTGGACATCGAATATAAGTCCTTATTACCCCCTCACGTAAGGACCTAAGTTCCGGACGCTTTAATACGAGGGGAGATGTGGGGGAGGGGGAGGGGGGAGGGGGTGGGGGGTTGAGAAATACATGACGTAGTAGGTTCCTCCGGTAGTATAGATTATAAGGTATAGCTAATGGTCGGTCTTCCAGCTTATCGTATCGCGAGAAGGTATTCAGTCCTCTATGTGGCTGTGATGTAGCGCTCGACTGCAACAACAGGGAGGGAGAGAACTATAAAGGACCATTTACCCTTGTCCTGATGCTTTCAGAGCTGCAGATGCATGGCTGGGGGGAGCGGCTTGTGTTTATACTTTCGAAGCTTTTTTCTTTTTG
>NC_061859.1:14146452-14156452 GCF_019202785.1 Penaeus chinensis
CTCTTAACCATACTCCCTTCCCCCTTTACCTTCCATGTCTTTTCCCCTTCCCCTTCCTTTTCCTCCATATATTCCTATAATCCTTCCTCTTTTCCTCCTTCCCTTTCCCCCCCCCCTTCCCTCTTCTATCCCTCCCTCCTTCCCTCTCCCATTATCCCCCACACCTCCTCCTCCTCCCCTTTCCCTTTCCCATTGCTTTCCTCTCCCCCTCTTCTTCCCCCTTCCCCCATCCTTCTCCTCATCTTCCCCTCCCCCTTCCCTCCCCCACCACTTTCCCTGTCGTTGGCCAAATCTGTGTAGGGAAATAGATGGAGAGAAGTAATGGCTAATAAATCTCTCCCTTGCCTTGAAAAAAAGAAAAAAAAAAACTTTGCATCCTCGGTTTGGTTCTAATGTAGAAGCCTCGTTATGGTTACGAGAGAATTTTTGGGTGCGTAAGTCAAAGAATGGGAGCGACATGATGTTTCGGAAGATGAAGCCTTACGGAGAGGTGACATAATGGTGATTTCCCCGATTCCGGTTGACGAGTTTTGGAAGTGAGTTGAATAAGTGTTTCCATTTACTAATATTTTGTGGATGGTGAATCTCGGATAAATCATACACGGGTGACACGGCTTGCTAAGTTTTCACACTGTTGTAGATTCGTTGTCTTTTTGTTTATATTATTTTCCTTTGTCATTTATTCTGATAAAGTGTAGGTTTACTTTTTTGCAATTTTACGTAGGAATTTAAAATGATATGTAAGCACAGAGGCGGACACACATACGTACGCACATATATATGTACAAATATATGTGTGTGTCTGGGTGGGTGGCGTGTACAAAAAAACAAAACATTTTTTGCTCTCATTCTTTCTCGATCCCTCCTTCACCCCCCCCTCTCTCTCTCTCTCTCTTTCTCTCTCTCTCTCTCTCTCTCTCTCTCTCTCTCTCTCTCTCTCTCTCTCTCTCTCTCTCTCTCTCTCTCTCTCTCTCTCTCTCTCTCTCTCTCTCTCTCCCTTTCCCTCTTCCTCAGCCTGCCAGGACATCAAGGGCAGTAACCAGCAGTTCCGGACATTCGCAAGTATCCACTTCGGGATTTATGTTTCTTCCTCTCTGTAAATTCTTCCATTGCGAAAAAAAGAGATGGGAAGAAAAGAGAGAGGGAAGAGAGAGAGGAAGAGAGAGAGAGAGAGAGAGAGAGAGAGAGAGAGAGAGAGAGAGAGAGAGAGAGAGAGAGAGAGAGAGAGAGAGAGAGAGAGAGAGAGACAGAGACACAGAGAGAGAGAGAGAGAGAGAGAGACAGACAGACAGACAGACAGACAGACAGACAGACAGACAGACAGAGAGGAAGAATGAGACACACACACACACACACACACACACAGAAACCCCAAGAGAAACACACACACAAACACACACACAGAAAAGACAAGGAACCCACATTTTCTCACAACAGAACTTGCAGGAAAGACTTCTGCCTGCTGATTTACCGACGGAGGCTTCTTTTCCCTCCCATACCACCTGCTCCCCCCAACCCCCCCACCCCCGATTGACTTCGTCTCGCCACCTGCTTGTCGAATCGCCTCACCTGCTTGCCCATCGCCGCCCGTACGTTCACAGAGGCGCCATCACACGATCTTTGTTCATATTTGCAAGGTCTTGACTGTGTTATCTGTTATCTGTTCACTCTTGTCTGTTACTTGCGTTTGCCTGTGTTTCCCCGTCAACTGTTGACAGATTTCTCTTTTGTTATCTCGGGTCGACACCGTGATAAAGCGGAAATGACGTCATGTATACTTTGAGGTGGCAGTTAATCAGTGATTTAATGGTTGAGAGATAATAAGTTCGTATTTTGGAGAAAAGAGACAAACATTAGTGATTGCGTTTTCTGTGTGAGTTTATTAAAATTAGCAATTATAAGAGAAAGAGAGACAGACAGACAGATAGACAGAGAAAGAGAAAAAAACACAATAATAATAATTTAGCTGTATCCGATAATGAGCATTTGACAAAACTTTCGATTTTTTTTTTTTATGTTCGAAAAGAGCCGAGCCCGTAGTACTTCCTGAAATATTTTGGAAAAAAAAACGAAATAAGATGAAGAAAAGGAAAAAAATGATAGAGAGTTTCGACGACAAAACGCCCTTATTCTTTGTCTGGATTTGAACGCAACCTTGGCTTCAGACCTGACTGTAGTTATGGTACCGAAATTTATACAACGTACGAATGTTAAATTGAAATCTAAATCACTGTTCTTCCATAAGTTTTTGTCGAGCCTCTTAAATTTTGGAGATTTATGGCACCGAGAAGTAGGGTAGACTTGTGGGCGTCCCGAGTGGGTGTGTGGGCGGGAATGGTGGGGTTGTGGGGTTAGATGTGTGAGGGTGGGCGGCAGGGAGGGAATGGGAGGTTAGGGTGTAAGAAGGAGGGGGTAGGGGGGAGGGTGATGGGAGGTGGGTGTAAGAATCGCGGATAGCTTAATGTACAAGAAAATGATCACAAAATCTTTCTAAAATGTTACTACAATTCACGCAATATTCCCCCCATGTTTCTCATTATTTCTGGATCATCATGAAATAAACACAATGATAAACTAAGAGACTAGACGGCCTGTAGAGAGGGAGGGAGAGTCATACACGTAAATGTATAAACCCGCGGACATTTCCACTGATCTATGATTCATGCACGATGTATAAATCAGGCACAGTCGCATGAAGATTGTCTCCTCCCTCCCGGCCTGTGTGCGCAAGTGCAGCGAGAGCGTCTGTCTTGTATAGTAAGAGCGCTGCCACCTCTAGGTAGGTTTAGTTTAGTCTACGATACGCCTTCGTTTTCTCCATTCCGTCGAGGGGAGAGCAACGCCTATAAAACCGTCGTTTTCTTATCCTCATACTTCTCCTTATTCCACTCCCTTACTCTCTATCCATCTATACGATCGTCTCTCTCTTAAAAAAACTACAAAAAAATCAACGTCTGTAAAGAAAAAGACAATGGAAATTAGATATATATTACGTCGAGTCCCATGCGATAGGCGACCTCGCGACACTCGGAGCCGTTTTCTGTTCATGCTCGATCTCGTGTGGCATCGTTTTCTTAACCTGCTTGTCACGTAATATCACTCAATTTATCGTTTTCTTCCTGAACGGAGGTTATCATACTTCAGAATACGAGATTCTTTGTGTCTGTTTATGAACGTTAGATTTGGAAATGATGAATATCTTTTTTGCACTTGTCTTATTGATAATGATATTGCTGTTAGAAAAATGATGTATATACGTTCTTATGGCAAAAAACTAACACGCACTCACTAGGTTTGTTGAACGCATGGGGTATACGATTCCACAAACCCACATACACACGTTTATGCATTCAGAAATACGTATACAAATGCGCATATATATGTACACACACACACATACACACATCTATTCATATATGTATATATATATATAAATTTATATAAATAAATAAATATATATATACATATATATATATATACATATATATATATATATATATATATATATATATATATATATATATACGCACACACACACACACACACACACACACACACACACACACACACACACACACACACACACACACACATATATATATATATATATATATATATATATATATATATCACAATTACCATTTCTTGTGATATTTCATATCACATAAAGTAAAGTATCATCCAAAAAACGTAAACATAAATAACGAGCTCTTGACTCATGACAACATCGAGCATTATATACAGCAAACCTGATATTTACGCCCCGAGGCACTCTTTGTAGACGTGAAACAACACGACTAAATCACACTAACCTTCATTTCTGGAATTTATGTTCTGATATAGAATTAACTCCGGAAGATATGAAACAAAAGAGCATCGTGAACTCGGTCACACATAGGACCGGATGCTCTTTGAAACCGATCGTTTATTCCTTTATGTATAGATGACAGGACGATTGATCCGTGGGAAGAATAGATGAATCGAGTCGCAGTAATATTAATAATGCGGAAACGGTGCACAAAAGGTCCTTACTATAAAAGAGAGATAAGAAAAGAAAAAAAAAAAAATTTAGGTATTCGATGCTTCGCGTGATCGTATAGTGGAATCGAATCCTATAACGACTCTCTCCAGCTCGGCCTTTGTCGTCGGTCATGCTAAAGGCTGTCAATTTTGCATAGTCCATTGTCTGGTCCGTCATGAATCACACCCGGTGACTCTTTTGCATGGTGTCATGAACGCGGGTTATGTGTCATGCTGGCGAGACATGCAGACTCCCAACGGACATATGAACGGAGGTGTTGAACCGTAGTGCTCAAGTCAAACGCGTCAAGTCAAGGCAAATGTGACACAGAATCATTTTTACGTTATGCTTTACTTATTTTCTATATAGAAACCAATTCTTTATTTTCACTGTCCGTATTTATTCGTTATTTTCATCATCAGTATTACCATTATTGTTTTCATTACAACTACTACTATTTAGGAATGCTATTAGATGTGGATATGATACAAATTGAAAAAGGTGGCGAAGTATGGCCTGACCAATTAACTAGAACCCATCTACACTGGTCAAAAATGATCTTAAAATTCACTTTTTATCCTCTTCTTCTTCTTCTTCTTCTTCGTACCGCAATATTTGACAGAAGAGGATTGAAGAAGCGGCTGGTCTCTTTGCATAATTTTCTCATAAAACCGAGAGATGCGATATAAACATTTCTTCTCTTTTTTCTTCTTCTACTACTTCTATTACTATTATTAGTACTTCCCTTTTCTTCTTCTCTTCCTGGTTCTAGTTCTTGTTCTCCCTGGTCTTCTCTTTCTCTTCTTTTTCTTTTAACGGAACCGCATTTTCGTGAGCTATAACGGAATGCAAAAGAAAGGGATAGAGGACACATCCCAACTACTATCCCTTTGAATAAGATCAGGGAGCTCGGATCTACCTCCATCTGACTCCTCTCGTCGCTTCCTTTCTCCATCTATCCATTTTGTCTTTCTCTAAGTCCCTTTCTCTCTCTTTGTCTGTCCTGCTCTCTTTTTCTTTTTATGTCCGTTTGTCGGTTTGTTTGTCTCTATCTTCCCCCACACTGTTTTTGAAATGTCTGTTTGTCTCTCCGTCTTTTCCTCTCCTTCCTTCCCTTCACCCTTTCCACCTCTCCCTCTCCCTCCCTCTCTCTTTTTTGTCTCGCTCCTCCTCCCTCTTTATTCTCTCTCTCTCCCTCCCTCTTTTTTTCTCTCCCTCCTCCTCCCTCTATATTCTTTCTCTCTCCCTCCCTTTTTCTTCTCTTTCTCTCTCTCTTTCTTCACTCCCTCTCTCCTCCCTCTTCTTTCTCTCTCTCTCTCCCTCTTTCTTCTCTCCCTCTCTCCCCCTCTTTATTCTCTCTCTCTCCCTCCCTCTTTCTTCTCTCCCTCTCTCCCTCCCTCCCACTGACAACGTCTAGTTATTTACCTCCCCGATACATTCATTATGGCACTATGGCTTGCGCGGCTCCCAATATTCCCGGATGACGGATGGGCATCAATATATACATCATGGTACCATGCCACACCATTGTTTCCTGCGTCACCGCTCTCAGAATGGAGGTTGTGATAGATGCATGTTATTACATCCATCAAGGGAGGCTGGCAGGCACGATGGGGGGATGGGGTGGGGAGGAGGGGGGAGAGAGGAGGCTGCTACGTAACACGGAGGTAGAAGCAGGTAAGCAGGGAAGCAATGAAGCGAGGCAGGTTAGCGGAAATACAAGCATGCAGGCACACACAGGCATGTGCGGAAGGATGGCCAAGGGTGTTTTGTTATGCATATTCTTTCATTATAGAGAGGCGGGAGGAGGAAGAGGAAAAGGAGGATGGAAAGGAAGAAGAAGGGAAAAGATACGAAGAGGAAGTAGAAGAAGGGGAAAGGAACGAAGAGGAAGTAGAGGAAGGGGAAAGGGACGAAGAAGAAGTAGAAGAAACGGTGGAGGAAAAGAAAAAGGAAAGAGAAGAAAGGAAAAGGAGGAAAAGGAGGAAGGGGCATAGAGGAGGAAGAAGAGTGGAAAGCAGGGAAAGGTGGAAGGAGAGGGAGGGAAAAAGATAGAGGTGGAAAGAGGGGTTGAAGGGGAGCAGAGGAAGAAGGAAGAAGTGAATGGAACGAGGAGGGGGAAAAAGGAGAAGGGAGGGTAAGGAAAGGAGGAAGGGAAAGGGGACAAGGAGAGGAGGAAGGGGAGGGGTAGAAGGAGGAGGAGGAGTAGGGAGGGGGGAAGGAGACGAAGAGGAGGGAGAATTGTGTCTTCATTGTCTGCGGGACACTCCGTCGAGGGCTTGCCACCTCCTCATGGACTGCTCGCGTGGGTGGAGGGGGAGAGGGGAATGAGGGAAGAGGGAAGGAGTGGGGGTCTCATAGAGAATTGAAGAGAAGGAGGGAGGGAAGGCAGGGGGAGGGGTCAGAAGGAAGGGGAGGAGAGGGAGAGGGAAGGCAGGGGGAGGGGTCAGAAGGAAGGGGAGGAGAGGGAGAGGGAAGGCAGGGGGAGGGGTCAGAAGGAAGGGGAGGCGAGGGAGAGGGAAGGCAGGGGGAGGGGTCAGAAGGAACGGGAGGAGAGGGAGAGGGAAGGCAGGGGAGAGGTCAGAAGGAAGGGGAGGAGAGGGAGAGGGAAGGCAGGGGGATGCGTCTGCAGGAAGGGGAGGCGAAGGAGAGGAGTTGAGGAAGACAAGGAGAATCACTACATTAGAGGAGGAGAAAGAAGGCGAAAAAAAAGAAGAAGGATGAAGGAGGAAGGGATTCAGTGGATAAATAGAAGGAAGGAGATAAAAAATAAAAAGAGAAAGGGGGAGTATGGCAGTAAACAGTGATAGGTGAATAGGTATAAGATGGGTAGCTGGTAGGGATAGGCGGGAGGGGGAGGAGTAAAGAAAATAGAGTAAAGAGGAGAGTGAAGAAGATGAAGGAGGGAGAGGGGATAACGGATATAGAAAAAGGAGTAGAGTAGCGGAAGGGTGAGAAGAAGAAAATAGAATTAGGGAACAGACGGAGAAGAAGAGAGAGAGAAAAAAGAAAAACAGAAAGGAGAGAAGAAGATAGAATATTTGAGAGAGGAGGAAAGAGAATGAGATAAGAGAAGAAGGACGAAGAAGAAGCCGGTGGGGGAGGGGGAGTGGAGCCAGAAAGATGGAAGGAGGCCGAGGGGCAGGCAGGACTTGGACTAGAGCTAGGGAAGAGGAGGAAGGGGGTGAAGGGGGGAGGGGGTGATGGGGGAGGGGGGGGGCATCACTACATTCATCGATCCAGCCTTAAATCAACGTGTAAAGAAATCCATCTCGCAGAAGGTTATCGATGTTCTTACAGCTTCAGATTTGTGGCGTCATTTATTTAGCCTGTCGATTCGTATTCTGTTGTATATTGCCAATGGGGAGATGGGGGATTATGGGGAAGAGGGGGAGAGGGAAGGGAGGATGGGGAAGAGGGGGGGAGGATGAGGACGAAGGGGAAGGAGATGGGGATTATGGGGAAGAGGGGGGGAGGGAGGATGGGGTCGAGGGGGGAGGAGGATGGGGCGAAAGGGAAGGAGATGGGGGATTATGGGGAAGGGAGGAGGGGGAGGGGGAGGACAAAGGGGGGAAGATGGGGATTATGGGGAAGGGAGGAGGGGAGGGTGAAAGGGGGGGAGGAGATGGGGATTATGGGGAAGAGGGGGGGAGGGAGGATGGGGTCGAGGGGGGGAGGTGGGGATTATGGGGAAGGGAGGACGGGGAGGGGGAGGATGAAAGGAGGGGAATGGGGGATTATAGGGAAGGGGGGGGAGGATGAGGATGAGGACGAGGAGAGAAAGAGGGAGGAGAAGATGACGGGGGGATGAGGGAGGATGAGGATGAAGAGGAGATGGTGGAAGACGGGGAAGGGGGGGAAGGGGGAGGATGAGGACAAGGGGGTAATGGGGAGATGAGGATTATGGGTAAAAAGGAATAGGGAGATGAGGATTATGGATAAGAAATAATGGGAAGCTGAGGATTTTGGATTAACTAATGGGGAAATGGAAGCGGGGAAGGTGTTGCCGGGAATGGGGAATATTAAAAGAATGGGGAATGGCGAGAGGTGAGGAGAAAGGGGGTGGAGCGGACGAGGAAGAGGGGGCGTGGCGTAGAGTCGGGATAATGGAGAAAGGGGGAGGGGCTGAAGAAAGAATGAGATAAGGAGGATTAAAACCAGAACAGAGGAGATAGAGGAGGAGAAAAAAAAAAAAAAAAAAAAAACAGAGGAGGTAGTAAGGCGATGATGATGAAAGAGGAAACTAAAAACGAATAAATGTATAAGAAAAAAAACAAAAACAATGCAAATAAATACATAAAAATGAATAAAATATTCGTTAACATTTGTATGCATATTTTGTCTCTGTCAAGGATTATAGGGACCGAGAATGTGATTAAAAGCAAATCCCACAATACGAAATGAAATACGATTTTTTTTTAAAGGCCATCTTTTTTCGCCCTAACATCTGTTAACACTTGAAATTAAGAGAAAATAATTGTACATATAAGCGAATATACTATAGCTGATCTTGTAACTAAAATAAAAACGATAAATTGATGAATGAATTAGGACAAAGGAATAATGAAGTGAGTGATTATCAATGAATGGATATCGAATACCAATTATCAGTTAATTGTTAATGAATTGTCAGACTCATAGTATTGAAAATGACGTAAGAATAATGCGTATACTGTTAACCTCATTTTATACCAAACGCTGTACCATCATAGATACATAGACAAATCAATAAATAAATAAATAAATAGATAAATAAATATATTCACTATCCTCCTTCCATTCTTCCCTTAGTTAATCCTACCTCCCTATCCTCCCCTCTATCCCCATTACCCATTCCTCTTCGTCCCCATTCACAATCATTATATTATTTTCGTAATTAAATTATATTTAGAGTTATCCATTACTTAAAGACATTAAATATATTTCGACATCAACTCAAAACAGGAAAAACAAAAAGAAAAACAAAAGCAAATAAACACAAAAACAAAAGCAAGAAAAGAAAAACAGGGAAAATCTGAAAGAACTTAACAAAGAAACAAAGATAAAGAGAGATAAAAAAAAAAGAGAGGAGGAAAAAAAAGCAAGAAGAACGATAAAGCCTTCAATAAATCTCAAGATAAACCCCTTAAATAAAAGAAAAAAAATAAGAATAAAAAAATCTAAAAAAAAATAAAAAAAAGAAAGAAAATGAAAAGAAAGAGAGATAAAAAAAACGAAAAAAAAAAAAGATTTAGACAATATAAATTTCTTAGTCAACCAAAGGGGAGGAGGAGGGAAGGGGGGGGAGGGGGAAGTGGGGGGGGGCGAAGTTCAACACCCCCACCCCCTTTTTGTAATTATTATAGTTCTTCAGCTTTGTTATTATACTTTCTTTCGTAATCATTATTATCGTCCTTCCCATCCACCCCATTTTCTCTCTCTTTCTCGTTATTACTATCTCTTCTCTCTCTCTCCCATGTTTTTATGGTGATGGAGGCATACTTACATGTCAAATAAGAAGAAGATAGACAGGTATATAGATGGATAGATAGAGATAGATATAAAGTAATATTATCATCACTATCACGATCATCACGTACAATATTATTATCAATAATATTATCAACATCATCGTTATCATTATCCTCATCATCATTATCATTATCACCATTATCCTTATCATAATAACTTTCATTATTATCATCATCATAATAATCTTCATTATCATCCACATCCTAATCATCATCATCATCACTATTATCGTCACCATAATCATTATCATAATAATCTTCATCATCATTATCACCATTCCTATCTTTATCTACTCTCCGTTCCATAATTCCAAACAAAACAATAATCTTCATTATCATTATCATCATTCGTATCTTTATCATTCCTCTCCCTCCCACAGTATTCCAAACAAAACAATAACCTTCATTACCATTATCATCATTCCTATCTTTATCATCACTCTCCCTTCCATCATTCCAAACAAAACAA
>NC_061859.1:14166452-14171452 GCF_019202785.1 Penaeus chinensis
AGAACAACAACAACAACAATAATAATAATGATAATAAAAATATTAATAATAATAATGATAATAATAATAATAATAATAATAATAATAATAATGATAATGATAATGATAATAACAATGATATTATCAATAATAATAATGATATTATCAATAATAATAATTATAATAATAATAATAATAATAATAATAATAATAATAATGATGATAGCAACATTGAAAATGATAAGGACGCAATGATAATGATAGAAATAACAAAATCAACCATGTCATTATTAATATAAATGAAAAATATCACCCTTCTTTTCAAACCTCAAACATAACCCAACACAACAACCACAACAACCCACCCTCAACCACTCACAACCGCGTACAGCGAGCCACAGAATCACTGACAACCACAACCATGCACAAGCAACCACAACCACTCACAACCAAGTACAGCCAACCACAGGATCACTGACAACCACATACAACCACCCACATAACCACTCACAGCCACAACCATCCAAAACCACATACCAACCACCCACATAACCACTCACAACCACAACCATCCACAACCACATACCAACCACCCACATAACCACTCACAACCACAACCATCCACAACCACATACCAACCACCCACATAACCACTCACATCCACAACCCTCCACAACCACTCACAACCACAGAACCGCCAGCTCAAGGAACCTCCCTCACACAGAGACCGCGCAAGAAGGAGCGATCGCGAGCATAAAGATAATTTCGAGCGCGTAATCAGCTGTTTCGGGAGGTTTCGTTAACCCGGGGAAGCTCGTAATTACACCAATTAAGCGAACTGGTTGGAAGCCTCTCTCACAGCTGGGAGGAGGAGGGGAGGGGGGCGGGGGCGGGGGTGGAGGAAAGGAAGGGAGAGTGGAGGAGGGAAGGGAGAGTGGTGGGGGAGTGGTAGGGATGGAGGTAAGGGAGGGGTAGAGAGGAGTGAAGTGGAGGGGGGAGGAGGGAGAGTGGTGGGGGAGTGGAAGGGATGGAGGTAAGGGAGGGGTAGAGAGGAGTGAAGGGGAGGAGGAAGGGGGTGGGGGAGTGAGGGAAGGGGGTGTGGCAGGGTGGAGGGAGTGGGGTAGAGTAGAGGTGGAGATGAGGGTGGAAGAGGGAGGGTAGGGGGGAAAGAGAGTTAAGGGTTGGGGGATGAGGGAGGGAGGGGGGCTACGTAAGGTTAAAAGATGGGGGGGAGGGAGAATGTAGAAGGAAAAGAAGATAGGGACGTGCAAGAGGAGAAGAGAGAGAGGGGGGAGAAGGGGGGGGGGGGACGGAGGGGTAAATAGGGGGTAGGGGAGACATGGGGAATTAATGATCACCCCCGGAAAAAAATGTACTCATTAAAATACCCTCCTGAATTAATTCACACTATCAAATTGATTGGATTGTTTTATGTTGGTTCAGGTTGCAGATTAATTGCTTTGTTTTTTTTTTTGGTTTCATTTTACATTCGTTTTTCCTTCACATCCCTTTTTCCTATATTTCATTATGTTTTCTCTTATTCGTCTTTTTGGGGAGATTTCCATATCTCGTGTTTTCTTCAGGTAAAAATCTTATAAGATTTGAGTGATTAATCCAGGTACACTGATTGATTCTAATTTTACCATATGTAACACACACACACACACACACACTCACACGCACGCACGCACACACGCACATACACACACACACACACACACACACACACACTCACACACATACATACACACACACACACGCACGCACACACATACACGCACACATACTCACGCACGCACGTACACACACACACACACACACACACGCACGCACAGAGGCAGCTGTTAGATCCATTAAGTGAAAATAGAATTCCGAGACCTGTCATTAAACAAAAAGCTTAAAATTGTAATTTCCTTCGTTCTCCATTAAACAGTTTGTTTTTCATACCTAATAATCATTCATATTATTTTATTTCTCTATCTTTCTTTTTTTTCATGTCACCGTTCTTTGAATTATAAAATTAGTGGTTTATGGTTTCCGCAGGATATGTGGATAGGCTTGTTACCTCTTCTTTATTTCCTTTTTTTTTTTTTTTTTTTTTTTTGAGAAATGGTTTATAACCCTTAGGTAACGATGGAAAACATGCTCCATATAACCGATTTGAAGAAAAATGAAAAATATCCAAATATTTTCCTTACATTTTTTTTTTTCAAAACGGTCGTTCGCTCCTCCATGTCACCGAGAAATGCATTTTGTTATCTTAGGTGTAATATCTTATCGCTTAGGCTGAGAAAGAGCGAGGGAAAAAAAATATATGATAAAAATCTAACTTGGCTACCTCTCAGTTAGGCCTTGTGCCGGTATGCGTGGCTGGTTTGAGAAACGCCTGGATACAACCCCCAAATTAGGCCTATAGACCCTCTCCCTCTCTCTCCCCCTCCCCCCCGCCTCCCCTCCCCCTATTCCACTCCCCTACCTCCTCCTCCTCCCCCTCCTTACATCTCTCTACCCTTCTTTACCCCTCCCTTACCCCCCGTCCCTGCTACCCCTCTCACCCTCTTCCTCTCTTCCCCCTCCCTACCTCTTACCTACCCCCCCTCCTTCAATCGACCTCCACGCCCCTCCTTCTCATCCCCCCTTCTCCCCACCTCTCATCCCCCATCCCCCTTCCCCTCTTCTCCCCCTACCCCCCTTTTGAAATGGGTTTATTAGATACGATGCACAGATGACTTTAAAGATACGAAATATATGGGAGACAATTACATAATTCTACGTCTGCTTGACTGACACCGACACGCAAATTAGATTATGTCTTCATGATAATTATGTCGATGACTTTATGAATTTTCCTTTTCTTTTTTAGGCCTATATGTAGTGAAACAAAGGAGTTTAAATGTTCATTTTTTCTCTCGTTTTAAATGGACTTCATTTTTATCATGAAAATATTATAGTACTTATAGATGGTGAACTAAGGATCACATACAATCAATAATGATAATGATGATGATACGAGTGATTATACTATTAATAGTAAAAATGATAATGATAATTATAATGACAATGATAATAATAATAATGGTAATGATAATAATGGCAAGAATAATGAGATAAGAATAAGAACAAGAAGATTAATGATGATGTTAATGACAATAATTAATTATTATTATGATTATTATTATTATGATTATTATTATTATTTCATTATTATTACTATTATTATTATTATTATTATTATTATTATTATTATCATTATTATTATGATTATCATTATTATCATTATCATTATTATCATCATCATCACCCTCATCACCATCAGCATCAACATTATCATCATCATCATAGTAATAATAACATTGATGATGATAATAATAATAAAAGAAATAGTGATAATAACATCGATAATAATGATAATCATAATAACAATAATGATGATGATAACAATAACGTTAAGGCTATAAATGATAGCAACAGTGCTACTGATAATAGCAACAACAATAATAATAATTATAACAATAACAATAATAATAGACATAATAATTGTGATCATGAATATGATTATAATGATGATGTAAATAATGACGATAGACACACAAACACATGTACATTTACAGTGAAACAAACAGAGAACAAAGAAGGAAAGAAAGAAACAGAGGAGCGATGAGAAAGAGCGAGCGAAAGAGAGAGAGAGAGAGAGAGAGAGAGAGAGAGAGAGAGAGAGAGAGAGAGAGGGGGGGAGAGAGAGAGAGAAAGAGAGAAAGAGAGAGAGACAGAGAGAGAAAGAGAGAGAGAGAGAGAGAAAGTAAGAGAGAGAGAGAGAAAGAGAGAGAGAGTGAGAGAGAGAAAGAGAGAGAGAGAGAGAGAGAGAGGGGGGAGGGAGAGAGAGAGAGAAAGAGAGAGTGGGGGGAAGGAAGGAAGAGAGAGAGAGAGAGAGAGAGAGAGAGAGAGAGAGAGAGAGAGAGAGAGAGAGAGAGAAAGAGAGCGAGAGGAAGAGAGAAAGGAAGAAATATATAACACAGTTACTCCACGCAATGATCCAAGTGGCACAAAAGAAAAATAGATTGTTTTATCAACGCTGACAGTAAACATATTACCTCTATGCCACAGAATTTTGTCACTCGCGGCCGTCCACCGACCCCTCCCTAACACAAAATTATCGACGTCAGGAAACACAGTTGTCAGCAGCGAGAGAGAGAGAGAGAAAAATAAAAGAAAAAGAAAAAAAAAAATACTGTCAGGACACGGCTATACTATAAGGCTGATGGTACAAGTCCTTTTGGAAATACTTTCGATCTTAAGGACAAATTGTATCCGTCATTTTTGGGGGGCCCGAGAGATCTGTTTATTATAAAGACATAAATGTCCGGGTTTCAAAATATGTTTCTATTGCCTTATGCACTTTTCACAACCTTTGAACAGCCAGCCAATAAATCACCGAACGATATGCATAAAAGCGTAATTGAATATAGAAGCCCAACAGACCATGCGCTCAATGTGTGCTTAACAGAACTGCCATAAAAGAAAGGAGAAGCGGAACAAAGGGATAAAAAGCGAAAGAACAAAAAAAAAAAGAGGCAAGTACACCCATCCGGCCGCCATGGTAGACTGGTCGCCATTACAGAAAACGGGAACGCCATGCTTCCAGTGAGAAAGAAAATAGAACTGAAATACTTTCATCGATTTGTTTTTTCTCTGTCCCTTCCCCCCCCCCCCTTTTTTTCCCCATCCCTCTCTCTCTCTCTCTCTCTCTCTCTCTCTCTCTCTCTCTCTCTCTCTTTCACGCTCTCTCTCGCTCTCTCTCTCTCTCTCTCTTTTTGTCCATTCAACCCTGTTTCTTTTTTCCTTTGTTGTCGATTCACTTTAATATTTATTCCCTTTGTTCTTGGGTATCTAACTGTACCTCAAAGAACTAGTTAATGAAGAGAAGTTAATAAAATGAACCGGTTTTGCTGTCCATAAATTTCAATGGCGTCTCTAGAAGGTCTTAACACAAAGAAATAACAACTCCATTACACCCTCATAGA
>NC_061859.1:14178952-14181452 GCF_019202785.1 Penaeus chinensis
CTATACACACCGTAACTAACCTCTCCTTTATGAATTGCATACAAATATCACACAAAGACCATACATACACCACACACATACGGCACACATCATAACTAACCACTCGCATTTAGCATCCACACACATACCAGACACATACCCTACACATCACAACTAACTAAACCTTCTCTCATAAGCATCCATTCCCCTATTGTTATTCCATTAAGAACCCCCGAAGCCCCTAGAGGAGGTTTCCAACACTGGGATGCTGTCTCTGTCATCCCTCATCCCAGGGACTTCACCTCTCCATAGCTTAATGTGTTGGCTGTGAGGCGGTGATGCACGGTTTCCTGTGAGCATTGTATTTCAGCACTAAAAGCCTAGTATAAATCACGAGAGATGAAAACCTCTGCTTGGTTTCCCTCATACTCGTGCGCATTTAACGAGGGAGGGGGAGGGGGTGAAAAAAGAAAGGATTGAGAGAGAAAAAAAAAGGGGGGGGGGGTGAGGAAGGAAAGAGGGGACAAGGAGAAGGAAGGGGAGGAGAGGAAGAACGATACTAAGATAAGAAAACAAGGAGCGAAGAAATGAAGAGAAGGCAATAAAACTGGAGAGAGAAAAAGGGAAAGGAAAGAGGGGAGAAGAAGAAGGAAGGGGAGGAGAGTAAGAATGATACTAAGATAATAAAAAAAGTGAAGAAATGAAGAGAAGAGAATAAAACTGAAATAAAAGGGGGAAATATTTCTAATGATTATAGAGATGCGTACACATGGTATAATTAGTTTGGTCTTTATTAGCGAATTTGATTGCTGGTAAGTGTAGGGAAGAGGGGAGGAAGGGAGAGAGGATGATAGAGTAGAAGAGAGAGAAAGGGAAAGGACAGAGAGGGAGAGAGAGAGAGAGAGAGAGAGAGAGAGAGAGAGAGAGAGAGAGAGAGAGAGAGAGAGAGAGAGAGAGAGAGAGAGAGAGAGAGAGCGAGAGAGAGAGAGAAAGAAGGAGAGAGAGAGAGAGAGAGAGAGAGAGAGAGAGAGAGAGAGAGAGAGAGAGAGAGAGAGAGAGAGAGAGAGTGAGAGAGAGAGAGAGAGTGAGAGAGAGAGAGAGAGAGAGAGAGAGAGAGAGAGAGAGAGAGAGAGTGAGAGAGAGAGAGAGAGAGAGAGAGAGAGAGAGAGAGAGAGAGAGAGAGAGAGAGAGAGAGAGAGAGAGAGAGAGAGAGAGAGAGAGTGAGAGAGAGAGAGAGAGTGAGAGAGAGAGAGAGAGAGTGAGAGAGAGAGAGAGAGAGAGTGAGAGAGAGAGAGAGAGAGAGAGAGTGAGAGAGAGAGAGAGAGAGAGAGAGAGAGAGAGAGAGAGAGAGAGAGAGAGAGAGAGAGAGAGAGAGAGAGAGAGAGAGGCAAACCGACAGAGGAGGGAAAGAGGCAGACAGACAGAGGAGAGACAGAGAGAAAGATAGATAGAGAGAGAGAGAGAGAGAAAGAGAAGAGAGAGAAAAAGAAAGAAAGAGAGAGAACGAACAAACAGAAAGTAAGAATATTTAAAAAATGAGACAGACAGACAGGCAGACAAAAACCTCATTTAATAACAAGAACCCGGCCATCGGTCCCAACAACACATAAAACATTTCAACCCAAGGCTATTTACCCTCAACGCCTTTCTCTACGCTGTTTCGCTTAAGGAAGTGTCACTACGTCCCTTATTATAACAGTCGTGGGGAAAGGGAAGGGGAAGGGGAAGGGGAAGGGGAAGGGGAAAGAGAAGGGGAAGGGGAAGGGGAAGGGGAAAGAGAAGGGGAAAGGGAAGAAGAAGGGGAAGGGGAAGGGGAAGGGGAAGGGGAAGGGGAAGGGAAAAGGGAAGTTGAAGGGGAGAGAAAGAGAGAGAAGTGAGAGAGGTGGAAAAGGGAAAGGAGACGGAGAGGGAGACGGAGAAGGAGAGAAAGAGAGAAAGAAAGGTAGAAGAAGAGATATAGGGGGAGGGAAAGTACCAAGGTAAGGGAGAAAGACAGAGCGAAGGGAAGTAGGAGGGCGAGGAAGGAGAGAGAGAAAGCGAGAGGGAGAAGGAAAGCCGAAAAGAGAGGAGGGGAAAGAGGGGGGAAGGGGGGGGATTCCATGCAAGAGACCCAGAGCACAATAACACGACATATCTCACAACGAGTACGCTTTTGCTTGCCAAGGTGACCAATATACTTGCTCACGCTAAGGGGGGGGGGGGGGGGGGGAGGGAGGGGAAGATGGGGAGGAGAGGGGAAGGGAGTGTGAGTAGGAGGGAGGGAAGGAGGGAAGAGGGTTGGAAGGGGAGTGGGGTATATGTGTGTATGTTTTTATGTACATGTGTGTGCGATGTGGTGAATGTATGTTTGCCTGTGTATGTTGAGTATGTATGCGTGTGTTTTTTGTCTGTGTGTGTGCCTGCCTATAAGATGTGTGTATCTGTCTCTCTGTGTATACGCGAATATGTATGTATGTATATTTTCGTGTATGCGTGCATATAATTTAGAGTGTATACGTCTGTAAGTATGTATATGTGTGAG
>NC_061859.1:14193952-14198952 GCF_019202785.1 Penaeus chinensis
GAAGAAGAAGAAAAATATATATATGTATTTACTATCATCTTTTTTTTTTTCTTTTTTGTCAAAGTTTTCTTTCAATGGCCTTTCAGAACAGCAACTCCCAATTCAGCAATACATTTTCCCTCACCTGACAACGGCGGAGGGAAGCCACATAAATCTGCCACGGTATTAATCTCTCTGTCAGGTTTTGGCCGACTAGGGGGGTGGAAAAATCGAAATAGCATCACCATGCGCTCTATGCTGGCTATGTGGCGGTCTTGTATGCGCTCGTCGGGACCTACTCCCCCACATACCAGCTCAAAACTCTCGTATCTCAAGCTCCCGGTCTCACAATGATATGATCCAAGCTTTCGTATCCTCGTGTTCTTGTATCATCATCATTACTTCCATTTCTCTCTATCTCTTCCCCCCCCCCTAACTCGCTTATTTGCTCAGCGTAGGCCTACACGAGCTGAATGTCGGCGCAGGTCGGCCTAACTTCCCTCCCCGACCGCTGTGTGCGCTGCCAGTGGCGCTGCCACGGCGCAGGCCTCACATCAGAATGCAAGCGCGCTCTCCATATTGGTCTGATATAAGAAGCCAATGCCAAAGTGTGTGAATAATGGCTTTATGAAATTTATTAATTTTGTCATAACGCAGTCTCCCTCTTCGGGACTGAGTCTTGCCTGTTGGTAAAAAAAGGAAAAATAATGTGATTTTCATGATTGATATTTTTATTTAACGCTACTACATAAATATTATGATCTCAACTGCTAAATGGTCAGTGGATTTTTTCCCTAAAGAACTGTTTTAACATCAGCTTACAAATCATTGTTTTCCTACAAATCATTGGTAGTACTGAAATGACAGATCTGACTGACTTAGGATTTAGCTTGTAAAATCTCTCCAGAACCTTATATATTTTTTATTTTTATATTTTTTTCGTTTTTTAATTTTCTGAAAAAAAAACCTTTTTACTTTTCTTAAATACACGGACACATACATTTAGAAAAGCTGGAGAGCTTTCTTCATTTTTTACTTTATCCTTTACGTCTAGGCTATTACACAGACAAGAAAAACCGTTATTTAGAGATAACACAAACACTTATAGCAAATACGTATACACAGGCATGGCTAAAATTACCAGGATACAATGTGAATATGACAGTAACTCCAGCAGGGCAACCCAGAAACCCTGATGAATTTGTTTGCCCGAAAAGCAAATGGTATACTTCCTGCCTCCAGAGAGAGCCTCACTGGAGCCCACACATTTTCAGGCCGACCATTGTGAGTTGTCATTGGTAATTTGAACATAGAACTGCGGCCCCGATATTCGGTCCAGTGACGGCCTATCTGTGGCTCCTCCTGTAAGCGCTTGTTCCTCGTACTTCCCTGCAGAGCACTGTCGTGAGATCCTCCTCGCCGCCAACCCGCACAGCACGAGATAACCCGCTTTCGGAGGATTTCGCGGAGTATCGGGTGTGCAGGTGGGTATACCAGGAGTCTCTGGTGGGTTTAGGCTTAGGGTTGGATCACGCAAGTCCCAAACTGCGGAATTTGCGGTCTGGGAAATGGCGTGGCCACCGCAGGTCCCGTGACGTCAGAGGCGCTCTTAGCGGCGGCGGCGGCGCCGGCGGCCTGCGGAAAAGACTCCGCCGATGGTAGCTTTGCAGTCTTTGTTCCGTCCTCACGTCCGCATGCGGCAAAGTTTCCTATCGGAGATATTAAATTTAGATACTTCAGAATAGGTTCTGTCTTTAGGTTATTTTTCAGATTACGAAAAACCATTAAATTAATTAAAAAATCGAGGATGAACTTTGACTCAGCTACACTGGAAGCGACGACGGCGCTCTGAACTCAAAATATATATCACATGAGAATGGTACTTGTCTTAATATTAATGAAGATAAATTAAAAAATAACAGTAATCAATGTATACTTTCCTTCCGTCGAATTTTCTGTGAATTAAGGTTAACAAACCATATAAGAAAAATAAACACATAAATAACCAAAGACAAGTAATTTCCAACTAGAAGTAAATGAATAAATTTCAACATAAAAGTACCTTCATCACACGCCACAAATTTCCTCCATTAAAGTGAATGAACACGAGTAACAAATTTACTCCGAAATCAATTCAGTTTCCCAGCAACATCGCCGGCAAACGGGACGCCATCGCGCATTCAATTCTCCCTCAAAAGCTAAATTCTCCTCCAAATCAATATTTCCAAATCGTAACAAGTTGACTCCGTGGAAAAAAAATAGAAGATATAGTTCCTTTCAAATTACAGATTAAACTCCCCAGAAGAGCAAGACAAGTAAATAATTATATATAAATTCGCTCTCCTCCTTAACCTGCGTCGGAGATATAAAGTCTTCCCGCGACGATGAAACACCCATAAGATCGCTCTTAAAAAAAATTCCCCCCGTCTATAAAACCGCCTGAAGTGTGTGGGAATCTCGCCCAACGTGTGTGTTTAAGAGTAAGTTAACAAGCAATAAAGATAGCAATCAACCAATTCGCAGCGGCTTTGGCGCGCCATATCAAGTGCTAAAACACTCGCTCTCATCACCATAAGGAACCATAAAGTCAAATTGTCCTAAGCTAGTGGCTGACATTGACCTTAAAGAGAGAGAATGGAAAGAAGAGACTCCCCGATATGCCTTTCGGAGCACATGGTAGAGAGCGTGGATTTTACTACATCGCGCAATCAAAACAAACCATAAAGTGAAGTTATGGCGGCCATGTTTCATGCCGATGACTGCGCATGCGTCGCCCCGCCCCCTGTGTATTCCTCCGCCGCGTGCTCGAATCTGGGAGATTTTCCACTAGTGCTCGTTCACTTTCGCACAATATCGGACAAGTTCCATCTATTTATCTATTTTATCATGCAATCAGGCTTACCAATTGTTGTTATTTTACGTTGGTATGTCTATTTAGATAATTGCTATTGAGTTCCAAGAAAATTTTTCCATTTGTGCAGCAAATATAAAATGATTATCTTGCTACTCAAGTTGCTGAGTGAAACACGTTTATGGCATCAACGTTGGAGGCGGGGTCGGGGGGGAAGGAGACCTTACGAGAACGTTGGTGAACACGGTCAGTTCATGTTGTAGACGTCACAGAGTGTAGACGTAGCGGCTGGCTTTCCCGGAATGAAATGTCAGTTGCTTTAGATCAACTGCAATAAATACTTCGAATTATACCTTCAGGGGATAAATATGCGCATTATGAAATTATTGTACACCACTTGAATAAATTTTATACGCCATATTTAATAAACGGTTTCTTATACTCGAGATCGTAATTATAGTTCTGGATATACGAACGATTCTAAAGAAGACAACTCATAATAAATAAATCATATGAATCTAAAACGAAAAGGACATTTCTGTGTCGAATGAAATTGGGAAATGGCAGAGCCCGCTAATGTGAACGTATACGCTGGCCCAACAAGGCAATGATAAACGGCGTGTAGGCGTTTTTCCGAGAAATTTGACAAAACAAACTGGTCCTTGGTCGCTCTCTCTCTCTCTCTCTCTCTCTCTCTCTCTCTCTCTCTCTCTCTCTCTCTCTCTCTCTCTCTCTCTCTCTCTCACCTACCCTCCCTTCCACCTTCCCCCCTCTCCCCCTCTCCCTCACTATGGTGTAATAAGAATTATGGGTTTTATTATTATTGCAATCTCTCTCTCTCTCTCTCTCTCTCTCTCTCTCTCTCTCTCTCTCTCTCTCTCTCTCTCTCTCTCTCTCTCTCTCTCTCTTTCTCTCACTTTCCCTCCCACCTACCCTCCCTTCCACCTTCCCCCCTCTCCCCCTCTCCCTCACTATGGTGTAATAAGAATTATGGGTTTTATTATTATTGCAATCTCTCTCTCTCTCTCTCTCTCTCTCTCTCTCTCTCTCTCTCTCTCTCTCTCTCTCTCTCTCTCTCTCTCTCTCTCTCTCTCTCTCTCTCTCTTTCTCTCACTTTCCCTCCCACCTACCCTCCCTTCCACCTTCCCCCCTCTCCCCCTCTCCCTCCCTCCCACACACCCACTTTCTTTCTCTCTCTATTCCATCTACTCGCACGCATACAAACACGCAAACGACATACTTAACCCAAGTGCGTGCATTAGTACATTCCATATGCATTCCTCATGGGAAATAACTGTTTTCTGAGATCATTTTGATAACAAGAGAGAATTGTTAAAAGAAGTGTTTGCCAGATTAAAGAGATGGGTAAGAGGTACGATAGAGTAAAGGAAAATGATAAAGAAGTTATTGCAACGTGGAGTAATATTGCGAGTAATGAGAATGTGAAAAAAAAAAAAATTGTTTCAGGGAGTGTTATTTCATTATGGGGCAAAGAACGGGAAAGGGAAAATCAACAAATGTAAGTAGTGAAATGGAGGGGAAAAATAGGAGAATAGAGACAGAGAAAGGAATAGGATGAGAACAGAGAAAGAGGGAGAAAGTAAAATAATTGGAGAACAGAGAGATATATAGATAGATAGAGAGAGAGATAGATAGATAGATAGAGAGAGAGAGAGAGAGAGAGAGAGAGCAGTGTAGAGAAAGAGAGAGAGAGAGAGAGAAACCAGTGCACAGCGAAAGAGAAAACAAAAAAGAGAAAAGATCAAGATCAAGAAAAACAAAAACAAAAGGAAAGAAAAAAATAAGAGGCAAAGGAAGGGGTAGGGGAGGGGAGGGGGGGGCCTCGGCACTTGGCAGTCCTCATGGGCAGCGAGTCAACGATACATTACCAGCTTCAGCCATTAATCATCAAGGCATCCTAATGCCCAGCTCTCAGCTCCCCTGACGGACTTAGTAGTAATTATGGCACCCCTAAAGAAGGGAGCCTCTCTCCACAGCAGTGCCTAGATAACTATAAATAACTCAAGGACGGGGCGATTGTAATTCTCATTACTTCATTGACGATAAATCACAAATGTACAGCGGGTAATTAAAGGTATGATGACGATGATTAGAAAGAAAGAAAATCTGTGGAGTAACCAGCTGTCTTATATCCACAGGAAGAACATGT
>NC_061859.1:14203952-14208952 GCF_019202785.1 Penaeus chinensis
GAGAGAGTTAGGGAGGGAGGGAGGGAGAGAGAGAGAGAGAGAGAGAGAGAGAGAGAGAGAGAGAGAGAGAGAGAGAGAGAGAGAGAGAGAGAGAGAGAGAGAGTGAGAGAGAGAGATTGTTGTTAATAATAACAGCAATAACAACACCAGTAGGAATAATGGCAATTAAAATGATAATAATAATAACAACAACAATAATAATACTTATTATCATTATCATTATTATTATTATTATCATTATTATGATAATAATAATAATAATAATAACAATAATGATATCAATAATAACAATAAAAGTAATAATAACAATAAAATAGTAATAACAAAACCCCAAGCAATAAAACAAAGATGCACACCCCACAGCCCTCCTCCTCCCGACGCCGCCCTCTCCAGCGCTTAAAACAGAGGTCCCAGACAGGTCGTAACGTCAGAGCCCGCCGCAGGACGTTCATGGTGCCGGCCAGAACAAACAAAAACACTCGACTGGCCCCTCGCTGTAACCCGAGACCCGTAAAACCCGCAGACTCGAACTTCTTAATCGCCTGTTGACGGTCCGAGGTCGCTCAGGTGACGCACTAATTGACTGACGGGGCTGTAAACGTCGGCTCTGGTCGTCTTCGGGTTCTCGTGATGGCGGGTCGAGGGATAGGGGAAGGGGATGGGGGAAGGGGAAGGGGATTGGGGTGGGGATGGAGATGGGAGGGGAAGGGAATGGGGAAGGCATGAGGAGAGGGGAGGAGGATGGGGATGGTGAAGGGGAGGGGGGACAAAAGGGAGTACGACAGTAGTAGGAGAGGAGAGGAGGGGGATGGGGAGGAGGGAACGAGAAGGATCGGGGAGGAGTAGGGTAGGAAGAAGGGTAGGGGGGGGGGGGCAAGAGGGAGACGAGGAGAGGAAGAGGATGAGGAGGAGCGTGCGAGGAGGGAGGAGAGGGGGCGGGAAAGGAGAAGGGCAGGAGTGGTGAGGACTGGATTACGCCCCTCGTTAGCTGCCCTGATGGAGCCTGATGCCCCAGACAAATGAGGGATCATGAGGGCGTAGTTGGGGCGAGATGGAACAAGTGTTAATGGCAGTGGGTGGAGGTATGGGGCAGGGAGGGAGGGAAGGAGGAGGTGGAGGGGGCAGGGAGGGAGGGAAGGAGGAGGTGGTGGGGGCAGGGAGGGAGGGAAGGAGGAGGTGGAGGGGGCAGGGAGGGAGGGAAGGAGGAGGTGGTGGGGGCAGGGAGGGAGGGAAGGAGGAGGTGGAGGGGGCAGGGAGGGAGGGAAGGAGGAGGTGGTGGGGGCAGGGAGGGAGGGAAGGAGGAGGTGGAGAGGGCAGGGAGGGAGGGAAGGAGGAGGTGGAGGGGGCAGGGAGGGAGGGAGGGAGGGATGGAAGAGATGGAAAAGACAGGGGTAGGGAAGGAGGGAAGGAAGGGGTGAAGGTAGCAGGGAAGGAGTAAGGAGGAGGTGGCTGGGGGAGGGGAGGAAGGGAGAGAAGGAGATAGAAGGAGAACGAGAGGAAAGGGGAGTAGAAGAGGTCTGTGGGAGGAACGTGACGAGTGCTTGAGAGAAAGAGAGGAAGAGAGAAATCAAGGACTGAGGTTTAACTCGAACCGTAACGAGGTAAAGACTTATTTGTTGCTGGAGATGTAATTGACGACATTTTCTCGTATGCTGGAGGTCGTTGCAATTTAGACAAAGGGAAAAAATGCATGTTTATGTGGTTCACAGTGCTTGGACGAAGAAATGTTTGCAGTTTACTTTTATGGAAAAGACTTTTGAGGGAAGGTTCTTGAATGTTATGGAGAAAAAGTGGGTTGTAATATCTTGGTATGGACAAAATGCTAACACTCTACCGTCTACTTTGCTCTACTTTATATGCAAATATAAAGAATAAAACAGGAATATCTATACCTAATATGAATAATTTCCCATGAAGCCTCTGACAGTCATCTTAGTTAATCTGACCAACTCTTAACAAACATGAAAATAAAACAAGAGTATTTATATAGATAATTTCTCATGAAACTTCTGAAAGTCCCACGTGACGCACCTTCATGGAAAACTACGGAACAGCTGATCAGAAGTTAATGGCCTGTTCATTCCTATCGATCAGGATACGATATAATTACAGTAATGGCAAAAAAAAAAAAAAAAAAAAAAAAAAATCCCTTGCCCCTAAAAAAAAAAATATCTCTAGAATAGCTGATGTGAAGCTCTTGCGATCAACTGCTGAAGCCAGATGTTTCGTCAGGTTTTACACGTAATGGGAGTGGAATGTGTATTTACGTAACAGCAGTAAAATGTCCTGGACAGAGACCAAGGATGTCTCGTGCGGAACGTGATTTGGGCTTTTTTTCTCTTTTCTTTTCTTTTTATATGTATTTTAAGAATATTTTGTTTTGTGTTGTTTTTTTTTCCACTTATTTTCTTATTTTTCTTGTACAGGCGTAAGAGAGAAAAGTATGTGGAAAAAAAAATAAAGTTACGTATAAGTCTGGTTCAGCCACGTTTCTAGAACAAGCAAAGAACGCATTAAAAACAACATCAACAATAAACTGAAGAACAAAAACATATACTTGGACGAAATGACTATCATTGTCGTTATTCTAGAGTAAATTACGAGTCGTTTTCAATTTCCTTTCCAAACAGAAATGAAAATATCATCCTGACGTCATTCGCTACAAAAAACCCGGCTTCCAGGGATTGTTTTTTTTTTTTTTTTTTTTTTTTTTTTATAAACGACAAAAGACATAACAAAATCATCAAGATACATTATTAGACGCGACCCTGTAGCAACCAGAACCCCAAATGCCAAATGATACAACAGACGTCATTATCTTTACGACCATTGATAGGAGTAAATTACCACTCTCTTCTTTCTTGTTCTTCTTCTGCTTCTCTCTTTTTTATGATGATGGATATAAGAAACGTCGAAAGCAAACTTTTGGGTTATAGATTTAAAAGAAAAATAAGGAGTTTGTGTTTGTATTTGGTGATGGAATTCGTGTGGAGTCGATATGTGAACGCGACCGGTTCCTAAGATGCACATTGGCCGAGGGACAGACTGATCGATCGTGTTTTTCGAGTCGCAGGTGTAATCGAGTGTAAACATGCAAAAACATTGAGTCATCTAAATGTAAAAGAGACGAGTACTGAATCATAATGATGGATGAAGCACATATTCGCTTAACTAAGTTGTCACAAGGGATTTATTAATGCTACGTAAATAAAGAAAAGAGTAATGAAATGAAAACTTGTCTTTGATACGGTCTCTGGACACACAGAATCGAAATGAAATGAATGCACAAGCTTGACAATAGGGTGAAGTATTCATCGCGCCAAAACACGGCGTTTACGAAGGCAGCCAATAGCAAAGCATAACGCTGGAAGTTCATGTCCTCTCTTTGTTGCGTTGGTTCGTCCTTTGACAGAAATAAATGGACTAAGACATTTGTCTACATTAATGTACTTTGTTTACTCTTCAAAATGTACATTAAACTACGATAAACAAATGAAACACAACATGCAAAACAATTCCATTAAATAACACGAAGTTACATATCCAGCCAGGCGGCAATCTGGAGTTTCCCGTTTTTTACCTCAGGCTCGCCCAGAGAGCATGGGAAAGCTAGAATTTCGGTGCGGGGGGAGGCGCTACGGCGGGGGGGAGAAAGGGGGCGCGCGCGGGAGAAGGGGGGATGCGAGGGGGAGCGCGGCTGGGGGGGGGGGTGAGGAGGAGAGAGTGTGAGAGAGAGATAGAGAGAGAGGGTGAGTGAGAGAGAGAGGGTAGAGGAGGGGTAGTAGGAGGCTGGCGGGAGGCGGAGTCTCTAGTATTGATTACCTTATTGAAATTCGCTCCATGCTTGAGACGGCTAGCCCTACGGCCCCCACATACACCAGAAACGCTTCGAGAACCCGCAAGCACTTGCTGTGTACCGCCACCACCATCCTGAAGGAGATCAGGACACCCCACAGGCTCGAGAAGGACTGGGAGGGAGGAGGCCGACGTAGGAGGACCGGCCGAAGAGAGACGGCGGGGGAGGCGAGCGCGGGGGCGGGGGCTTATTGAACGACGTGAGGCCATGTGCGTCGGTGTGCAGCCTTTGCCTCCACAGGATTATTTTCGACGTTTTCTATCCCCCTTTCTTCTCCTCCCATTCTCTCTTTACCTATTAAGGATGTACGAAGTAGACAAGAGCGTCCCTTCACGTAGCATTTGACCCCTGGAAGTGACGTGCGCATCCTGAGAGCCTCCTCCCGACCCTGTGTCTAGCAACTCCGCTGGCGAGACGCCTCGCATTCACCTGTGAGTCCCCCCACCCTCACGAAGCCCCTCCCCCACACCCTCCCGTAGGTCGCCGCGCAGAAGTTGGGAGGTTTCGGCGTGGGGGGACGAGGGGGGGTCGACGCCCCTCCTACTCAGAGAGTGGGGGGTCGCACCCCCTCTCGCCCCTTTCCGTACTCCTCCCTCCCTGCCCCGCCCCCTCTCCCCCCGACCCCCGCCTAGGAACAACAACAATGGCCTCGATCCCTACAGTTCAGTTCTCACCTACGCTCATATGGCAGCCCACTTTTAACCCGAGATGACCCTTCAAGCAAACAATTAGGAGTCGTCAGAACAAGGAAGGGCAATCAGCCAGGGATTCCGCTACACAGCAATCGAAGGCGAGAAAGATGGAAAGAGTGTGGAAATGATTATAACATTTAAGGTGCTTTGTATTTCTGGTGGAACAGAGTGGAATCCATGTTAGAAGGAGGCTGTCGATGGACCGGCCGTGAGTGTAAATGTGCCTGCTGCCTTTTCCTGCCCCCGGGATATATTTCACTCGTGCGTCTATTATGATAAGGAGTGTGATTACGTCATAACGTCTGGCCAGGCATGATAAATGACAGCGCTGCCTTTAATGTGTCGCCGACTTGAGATTCTTTATGGTAAACTGTTTACGTTGTCGAGTTTTTTATCACTCCCCCCTCTCCGGAATTCTATCTATCCCCAACAACACGAAGATCTTCAAAGTT
>NC_061859.1:14223952-14226452 GCF_019202785.1 Penaeus chinensis
AAACTTATTTATATATTTATTTATCAGGTCAATTCTTTATATATCTATTTATCAGGTCAATTCTTTATCTATTTATTTGTCTATCTATTCATGTATCTATCTATCTATCTGCATATCTGTCAATCTATCTACTTATCTACCTATTTATTTATTTATTCATATTTCATACACAAAATTAACAATACACAGTATACTCAATTTAGATGTACATACAGTATGTGTGCTATCATATATAAGCCCCCAGTATGAGGTGTGGTATTAGTAAATAGATATTATTGTGTGAGATTAGGTGCCCCACCTCATAAATCATGGGAAAAATGATCAGAATGAAATATGTGTTGATAAGACGCTGGAAGTCAGCTGGCGGATGGGGGATGGGGGGGGGGGGCGTAGGTTGATGGAGAGGGGGGGCAGAGAGGGAAAGGGGGATAGCTGGAGGGCGAGAGGGGGTAGAGGGGGAATGGAAGGGATGAGTGGAGAGAGAGGGGGGCAAAGGGGGGCGTAAGGAGGGAGAGGCGGAGGGTGTTAATACAAGCTGGAGGGTCATCTACCACCGTCTCTCTCCCTCTGCGCCCTCAGCACCACCGCTAACTTTCAAACTACTTATCGTCAACAAAACTTTGCTACATTAATCATATTTTATCATCACCGGAGAAAAAAGATATCAGCCATTTAGAAGCCTCGAAGAATTAAAAGATTGCAAACTTAATACCTAAGTCATGGATCACAAGCCTACTAACTTATTTTCACTCTTGTAGCAGCCTCCGTCCGCAACTTTATCGCAAAGGGAGAGAGAGAGAGAGAGAGAGAGAGAGAGAGAGAGAGAGAGAGAGAGAGAGAGAGAGAGAGAGAGAGAGAGAGAGAGAGAGAGAGAGAGAAAGAAAGAAAACATAGACACATTACACACTCATTTTAAGTGCTACACGCTCCTTCTTCTTTCCCCCAAAAATAGGAGAAACAACAAATAGAAATAAACGAATAAGAAATAGGAGAAAAACAAGATAGGCAAAACACGAAAACCCTCACGGTGCGGAGAAAGAGGAATGTGTAGAAAATCTATGCCGAGGCTTTGGGAGCAACACCACCACTGGCCATTGCTGTAAAATATGGTGTCTTCACAAGACCCGTTATAGCCTATCAGCTGGAACGATTGTCTTTATAGATCTGGGGCTATTGAAACACATTCTCCCCCCACCCCTTACCATTCTTCCCCCCTATCCCCCCCTATCCAAACCCCCCCTCTCTCTCATTTTGAACTTACTTACGGAGTGACATCATAAAGTTGGAAATTGTAAACACCTCTCTTTTCTTTCTCCCTCGCTCTCTTTCTCTTTCGTATTTACGATCGTTCGGAATAAATGTTTTCTTGTACTTTTTTCTCTGTCTTTTCTTCTTCTTCCTCTTCCCTATCAATCTCTCCCTCAGCGAGACATGATCAAGGAGCCGGACGGGCTGAACCACGGCTCTGGTAACACTGCATCCCGTCCTACAAGTTCATTTGGCAACACTTGGACAGAATCAAACCTGCGATCATACACAAAACATCCTTAAATGTCTCCTTCCTTCTCCCACCCTCTCCCTCCGCACACTGATCTTCAGCTGTTGTTTATCGCCAATATATATTCTCATCCACAAGAGCACAGCCGCCTTCCGTGCGTGCAGCGAACACCCTTATAAGACATGGCGGAGACGAAATACCGAGCGCGGCCGCCACCTCCGTCTTTGGGGCCGCAGCGCGCACTCTGCGTGTGTTTTGTTTTGTTTTAATTTTGTTTGGGAGTCGTTATTCTTTCTTTTTTTGCTGTCTTCTTTGCAGATTCATTATATAGAGAGAGGTTTATAAATCTTAGAAGAGTGGCGGAGTTTGCTTTAATAAATTCATATTTTATTTTCATTATACGTGCTTTCGTCGGGAACCAAACAAACGCGAGCAGAGAAGCGTGTAACATCATTCTCCGCTGCTGCATTTATCAATTCCTTCGAAAACAAATGAACAAAAAAAAAAAAAAAAAAAAAAATAAAGGAATATAGGCTCTTTTTTGAAAGGGAGGAGAGAAGGAAGAAATGTGTAGGCGGTCCCTCAGCAAAGTAATATAAACGCTCTACACTGCCAAGACACGGCCGCCGCTGTGACAATCGCTTATCTAGCAGATTTACGAAGCGAGACCCGAAAATACGACCTTTTGGGAGAAGAGAGGAATAGAACAGGAGAGAAAAAAATATAGAGCAAGACGGAGAAAAAACTGAAAGAACAGCTATAGAGAAAAAAATGAAAGACAGCCGAAGTAAGTGAAAAAAATAAAAATAAATATACTACATCGTTCCCGCTCTGTCTCGGTACGTCAGCGCTCTACGTACCTACCTACCGAGGCCTTAAAAAAAAAATACATCTCAGAGAAACGATTAAAAAAAAAAAAAAAAAAAAGCCGACACGACCGAAATAAACAAAAGAACGAATAGATAAAGAACAGAAAAAAAATACAAAAAACAAAAACAGCAT
>NC_061859.1:14231452-14236452 GCF_019202785.1 Penaeus chinensis
AGCTTACTGGTTCAATTATCTGTCCAACTTGTGACAAAAAACAATTTCTCTCTCTCTCTCTCTCTCTCTCTCTCTCTCTCTCTCTCTCTCTCTCTCTCTCTCTCTCTCTCTCTCTCTCTCTCTCATTCACTTTTTTTCTGTACTGCTTCTTCCCCGAAAAGAAATCGCGAAGTAAAATATCCGATTCGAAGAAGAAGAATCCTGCAAATTCAAATTTTCTGCTCCCTCCCCCTTCCCCTTCCCTCCCCCCCTACCGACCCCACCTCAACACCCTCTCCCTTCCCCTCTCCTCCCTCTCTCTCACCGCGTCTCATACACCCCCTGTCCTCTGTCCCCTGCCCCCTGCCTTTTGCTCCCAACCCCCCCTCTCCTCTTTCGCGACCTCCCCCCTCCCTCCCTCCCTCCACCCACACACACACCTACCCATCCCCTCTTCCTCGCTCCGCCCACTCCCACTCCCCTGAAGTTGCATTCATGAATTTCAGCGTCGTAATGAAAACCATTGTGTCAAAGAACCAAAAAGTGACACAGGAAGGACCGGGAGGGGAGGGGGGGTGGAGAGGGGGCTTGCGGGGGAAGGAAAGGGGGCGGAGTTGAAAAAGAGGGGAGAAGAGGGAGGAGGAAGGAAATTTAGAGAGGGGCAGGGAAGAGGAGACAGATAAATAGACACATATAGATAGATGTATATATATAAATAAATATATATATATATGGAGAGAGAAAGAGAGAGAGAGAGAGAGAGAGAGGGAAAAGAGCGAAGGGAGAAGAGAGAGAGAAAAAGAAAAAAGACGAAATAAAGAAAAGAAGAATGGAAGGCGAAAGAGAGAGGGAGTGGAGAGAGAGATAACGAGCCAAAGAGATAAAAAGGAAGGGAGAAAGGGGGGGGGGGGGTGGGGGGACGAGATAGAATAAAAAGCAATAGGGACAGAAAAAAATCTTAGGTATTTGCATTAGGAATCAAGGGTGGTGAGACTTATTTGACAACAGGAGAAATATTACGGGAGCTGTAAGAGAGATAGCCTTCTTAAGGAAAATTGAAAATAGAGGGGAAAGGCGCGTCGACCTCCCCTCCCAACCCCCCTCTCCCTCCTCCTTCCTCCTTCCTCCTTCAACCCCCCAACGTCGCTTCGTCTTCCTTCACGGAGCGCGGGCTGACGGCGACGAGGGCGAAGGAGAGTGAAAGTGACGAAGATGAGGACGAGACAGGGACGTGGCGTTTCCAGTAGTAAAGGAGGAAGATATTGAGGATATAGTTTGGTTGTTCATTTTTCTGATAGTATTTGTTATTATCTTTATCACCATCATCCCTGTTATCCTCCTCCTCATTCTCCTCACCATCATCATCATCATGTTTTTCGTCTCCCTCTTCGGTTAAATTCCCTTTTACCATCATCTTTTTTAATCTTTTTTTTTTCTTTTTTTAATTATCTCTTTTTTTTTTTAGATGTTAAATGTTAGAAACGAAAATTGTGAATGATATATCAGCTATAATGGACTTGGTTAGCCGCAGGAACTCGCCACAAGGAGGGAAAGGGAACGAGAGAGATAAAAAAAAGTGAGTAGGGAGGAGAGACAAATAAAAAAGGGAGCTGAAGCAATTAGGAAGTGTACTTTATTCAGTGAAGGAGAGAGAGAGAGAGAGAGAGAGAGAGAGAGAGAGAGAGAGAGAGAGAGAGAGAGAGAGAGAGAGAGAGAGAGAGGGAGAGAGAGGAGAAGAGGAAGGAGGAAGAGACGGAGAAGAGAAAGAGGCTGCGATAGACAAGAACGAGGATAAGATAGACAAGGAAAAGATAGAGAAAAGGAGGAGGAGGAGAAGGAGGAGGAGGAGGGGGAGGAGGAAGAGGAGGAGGAGGAGGAGGAGGAGAAGGAGGAGGAGGAGGAGGAGGAGGAGGAGAAGGAGGAGGAGGAGTTGGAGAAGGAGGAGTTGGAGAAGGAAGAGGAGAAGGAGGAGTTGGAGAAGGAGGAGGAGGAGGAGAAGGAGGAGGAGGAGGAAGAAGAAAAAGTGGAGGAGGAGGAGGAGGAGCCAGAGGAACGCCTCCGTCTTCCTCCACCGCGGCGAAGATACATCCCGAGAATATGATTTGCAACGTTGCCCGTCTGGTTACCATCAGGGGTCTGGCGCAGCTCTTCACGGCGTTGCACAGGATACATTGCAACAGCCAGCTCGATATGCGTGCAAGAAGAGGCCAGGGGGCGAGGGGGGGGGGGGGGGAGGGGGGGTGGATGAGCTCGTTCGGTGTTCGCTCTCGGTTGGACGTGGATCTTTATTTATTATTGTTATTATTACTAGTTGTATTGTTATTATCTTTGTTATTGTTATTGTTATTTTATTGTTATTATTATTTTTTTTATTATTATCGTTATTATTATTATTATTATTATTATTATCAATATCATTATTATTGTTATCAATATCATTGTTATTATTACTCTTCGTATTGTTAATATTATTATCATTATTATTTTTACTACCATTATTATGTTTCTTTCCTTTTTTCCTGATCTTTCTTTTTTTTCTCTCGGTCGGTCAGATTTTTTTTCTTCTTCTTTTCTTTACCCCATATCTAATTATATATTCATATCCTTTATAGAAGACCGGCCTGATACCTATCACGTTTTGCGCGCGCACGTCCCAGGAGTCAACAACGTGTGGTTTTCGCTCGTTTCGTGAATGAGAAGAAGTTCATTTCGGGGTTAATGGCAGCCTCGTTTCTTGTCAAGAGGTACATTGCAACCGCGAGTTACGTTTTTGGGGCAATGTTGCGAAGAGGATTCATTGCAACGAACGTATATCATAAAGAAGGTGCTTTTTTTTACTCTCTCTCTTTCGAGGCAAGATGTTGTTGTTGAGTTTGCACAACTGCGCGGCGTTCTTTCTGTTAGTTATTATTATTTTATTATTATTATGATTTTTAAAATTATTTTATTATTATTATGATTTAAAAAAAAAATATATTTTACTATTATTATAATTTTTGAAATGATTTTACTATTATTATGATTTTTAAAAGGATTTTACTATTATTATGATTTTTAAAATTATTTTACTATTATCATGATTTTTAAAATTATTTTATTATTTTTAAGAGTTTAACAATTATTTTACTATTATTATGATTTTTCTTTTCTTTGTCGGAAACGTTTTGATGGTACCGAATAGCTTATGATTATTCACGGATGGTTGACGTTGGTCTTCATGAGTTGCCTGTATGATGTAAAACGTTTTTACCGAACGTTTGGGGTCCCTTTGATGATGTAAAATGAGCATTTAATGAGCCCCTTTACTTATTCTTTTTCCTTTTGTGAATTAAAAACGAGGAGAGGTTGAAGGAGAAGGAGGAAGAGGTGCCCAAGTGTCTCCCTCATCTCCTCCCTCTTCCTCATCGATCGTGCCAGTGACAGCGTCTTACAAGCTTCACACTATAAAAGATAGTTCATTTCCTGTTGTTGTGTAACCCAGGCAAAGGTTCACAGATTTCAGGCCGCCTCTGCCTATTCCCGCGTGACAGTCCAATTTTTGTGGGGTCCGGTCTAATTTCTTGCTTCGTCTCGCCTCTACCCTCGCTCTTTCTCCCCTCTCTCCTCCTCTCTCTGTGTCTGTCTCTGTCTCTTCCTCTCTCTCTCTCTCTCTCTCTCTGTCTGTCTGTTAGTATTTCTCTCTCTCTCTCTCTCTCTCTCTCTCTCTCTCTCTCTCTCTCTCTCTCTCTCTCTGTGATTTCTCCTCTTATCATCTCTGCCTATCCTCTTCACATTCCCGTCTACTCTCTCTCCTTCTCCCTCTCCCCACATTCCTTCTCCTACACTTACTTCCCTTTCCTTCCTTCTTTTTACTCCTTCTCCACTCTATTCCTCCTCTTCTTCCCTCTCCTCCCCTCCTTACTCCTCCTTCAGTCCGTCCTACTTCCCACTACTCCCTCCCCCCCCCCTCCGTTCCCTTCCCCCCTTATTCCTCCACTCCCCTTCCCATCCCCCCTCCCCGTTCCCTTCCCCTCCTCACTCCTCCACTCCATCCCTCTTCCTCTCCTTCCTCCACTCCCTCCTAAACTCCAGCACCGTCCCAGCCCGACAGACTTGCCCTTGTCATACTGCGTTTGTTTACACGAGTCGTAACTCCTGCTGAATGTTTTGCGAATACTCTTATTCCCTCTCCTGTCGCTATTTATGGCTTTTAGTTAAGAACGGAAACAATGCAGGGGAATTAAAACGTTCGCTCTATATGCTTTATTAATCTGTCCTTTTTATCAGAACGTGTCGGCGCTATGAGGAAGAATGGGAGGGAGGGAGGGTGTTGAAGGACGAGATTTTCGTCTTGGTTTCCCTTCTTGTGCATGCCGTTTTCGAGGAAAAAAAATGATAATGGGATATAAAGAAGGAGGAGAGAGAAAGGAAGAGAATGGTAGTAAGAGAGAGAGAGGAAGAGAAAGAGAGAGAGGAAGAAAGAGAGAGGGAGAGAGTGAGAGACACAGAGAGAGAGAGAGAGAGAGAGAGAGAGAGAGAGAGAGAGAGAGAGAGAGAGAGAGAGAGAGAGAGAGAGAGAGAGAGAGAGACCGAGAGAAGTAGAAAAAAAGGAGGGAGAGAGAAAGAGGGATGGGGGGAAAAGAGAGAGAGAGATCGGAGGAGGAAGGGAGGAGGGGGGAAGAGGGAAGGAGAAGAAGAAGAAGACAAAAAAAGCGAGAAATATCACACCATAAATCCGAACGTAACCTTTGTGTCCTGACCTTAAAGAATGTAAAGACCTCCCCATCTCCCTGTGGCTTGATGGCTTATAATGCTGTTCCGACATGGTATCAGCCTCTTATCTCGGTTTTCGGAGACTCCCTTATCCGCCCTAAGAGCCAGCGTTGAGGCGTCTGGCTCTTTTCGAGGCCCTAACAAGCCTTCGGGGATAGGCTTCCCCCCTCCCCCGTCTAACCCCACCCCACCCCCTAAGACAAGTGCTTCCTTGGAACGTGACCGCAACATGAGCAGGTTAACAGCCTCGGAAAAGGAAGGAGGTGTTT
>NC_061859.1:14246452-14248952 GCF_019202785.1 Penaeus chinensis
CCTCACTATTGCCTCGTACGTCCCCACTATTACTCCCTACTACCCCCCCCCCCCTCTTCTATTGCCCCCTATCGCCCCCCTTCGCCCCCCCCCCCCCCCTCGCCTCATCTCGTGTATGAGAACCGACCAACTGTGTCCTTCCGTAAGTCGCTCACAACGTCACTCCTCATCACTCACGTATCATTAAATCCTAGCGTGGAGGCGGCGTCGGAGGAGGAGCCTAGTGGGTCTATTGTTCCCCCCTCCTTCCCCCTCCCCCTTCCCCTTGACCCTGCCCCGCCCCTGACTTCCACTTCCTCCCCCTCTTCTTCTTCTTCTTCTGATTTCTCTCCCGATTACTGGGGTCTCTCTTTTTCTCTTGCTATGTGTCTTTCGTTTTTTTTTTTTTTTTTTTGTCTGTTTGTTTCCTGTTCTTTTTTTTTTCTTGTGTTTTCTTGTTTTTTTATTATTTTTCACTTTGATTGTCTCTCGTTCTCTCTCTCTCTCTCTCTCTCTCTCTCTCTCTCTCTCTCTCTCTCTCTCTCTCCCTCTCTCTCTCTCTCTCTTTCTCTCTCTCTCTCTCTTTTCATTGCTTATCTTATCCTCCCTACCATTCCACCTTTACCTTACCCTTCCTGCTTCTATCTCTCCATCCGTCCCTCTCTCCTACTTTTCTCCCTTCCCTCCTACTACTGTCTTTATCCTCACCGTCCTCCTTATCCCGATCGTCATCATGGTTTTTACATAGACGTTCCAGACCTCAAAATCAATCAGGTTGGAAACGGAAGTAAACGTGATGAAGATGAGATGTTTTTTTACATATATTTCAATTCAAAATTAATCCTTCTTACACATTTTTCTATGGAATTTCCTTCTATTTTTTTCTATTCTTGGCTTTGTCTTTGAGCAATGTATTGTCTCCCCCCCCCCCCCCGAAAAAAAGAAAAAAAGAAATAAAATATAAAAGTAAAACATACAAATAAAAGTACTCAAATCTTCATAAATAACAGCGTATCTCATTCGTATTCGTCATGCATAAACAAATCAAGGACATAGCCACCCCGTTCTCGCATCCATTACGAACATAGCATTAACATTACCATGCACATAAGTCATTCAGCATCAGTTTTTAATGGACTGGCTTTTGAACCCACGTAACTCCGGCCCACGTGTGACTAGCCGCCCGAGCCATCATCTTGAACATCCCTCTCTGCTTTGGGAAGAGGTCAGGTCGGGAGAAAGAAGGAAGAGGAGGGAGAAGGACGGGAGGGGAGGGATGGAGGTGGGGAGTGGGTGGGGAGGTGTAGGAAGGAAGGGGAGAGAAGGGTGGAGGAGGAATGGTGAGAGGAAAAGGGTGAAGGGAGAAGGGGGGGAATGAAGAAGGGAGAAGGATGATGGTGGAGGAAGGGGAGAAAAGAAGTAGAGAAAGAGGGAGGTGTTGTGAAGAAGAAAGGAGGGAAGAGGAGGGTGGAAAAGATAAAGTGAGGGAGGGAAAGCAAGATTAGAGAGAGAGAAAAATGAGTCGGATGTTGTAGAAGTGGAAGAAAAGAGGAGTTAAATAAAGAAAGAGGGAGGAATGGTGGAAGATGATATATTAATAGAGTTAGAAGTTGAAGAAACGATACTGACATCAAGAAAAGAACAAGAAAACGCAGAAAATCGGGGGAGACCCAAAGCATCACCCAGAGCCAGGAAACAAACAAACAAACGAACACGTAAACCCAAATAAAAAGGATAAAAGCTGAAGAAGATGGAGAAAGGGGTAGAGAGGGAGGGCAAGTGTAAGCGTAGGCTCCACATAGGCGTCCTCTCAGCAAGAGCAAATCCATCAGGGTGTCATCAGCGGCCACGCCCCCTTAGATTACGTATTCAAACCAGATGGTTACCTCAGGGAATGGTAGCCACAGGAAAGGTTGCGAGGGAGGAAGGGGGGGGGGGAGGGGAGAAGGGAGTGAGAAAAAAAAGGAAGGGAGAGAAAAAAGAGGGAGGGGGTGCGGGAGAAAGGGAAAGAGGGAGGAAGGAAGTGGGACGAAGGGAGGGGAGGGAGAGAAAGGGGAAGATAGAGAGAGACAGAGACAAAAGAAGAGAGAGAGAGAGAGAGAGAGAGAGAGAGAGAGAGAGAGAGAGAGAGAGAGAGAGAGAGAGAGAGAGAGAGAGAGAGAGAGAGAGAGAGAGAGGGAGAGGGAGAAGGGCAGTTGGGTCAGAGAGGAAAAAACCGACGTATCTTATCTTTTCTGTCCGACTTTTTTTGTGCTAGTACGTCTATCATCATTATCTGAAACTCAATAGGAATATCAGAATAACGAGACCTACCGCAGGACAGGGTAGACGGGAACGTAATATTTGCATTAAGTTTAGCGACTTTTCCACCTCCCTTCCTTCCTTTCCTGTCACCTTCCCTCCTTTTCTTCTTTCTCTCTTTTCCCCCCTCTCTCTCTCCTATTTTCCCACCTTTTTCCTATCCTTCTCGTTCTCTTGCAATCTCTCTTACTCCTTCCCTTCCTCCCTCCTATTCTCCCAT
>NC_061859.1:14258952-14263952 GCF_019202785.1 Penaeus chinensis
CTCTCTATCTCTACCTCCCTCCCCCCCTTTCTCCTATCCCTGCCTCCCCTCCCCCCCCCACAACCTTTTTTTCCTCTCCCTGCCCCTCCTCTTTCTCTCCTATCCCCACATCCCTCCCTTCTTCTCTTACTCTCTCTACTCCTTCTCTCTCTCCTTCCCCGCCCCATCTCTCTCTCCTCCCCCCGCCCCCTCTCTCTCCTCCACCCGTGCTCTCCCCCCCGCCCCCTCTCTCTCCTCCCCCCCGCCCCCCTCTCTCGGTTGTCCCCGCCTTCCCATCCATCACCGCCGTGCTATGGACCAATCGCGAGCGAAGGCCGAGCGTGATCGAAGACGCATTACCACAATAAATCACAATGTGTTTTTTTTCTTTCCCTTTTTTTCTAAGCGCTCTCTCTCTCTCTCTCTCTCTCTCTCTCTCTCTCTCTCTCTCTCTCTCTCTCGCTCTCGCTCTCGCTCTCGCTCTCGCTCTCTCTCTTTCTCTCTCTCTTTCTCTCTCTTTTCTCTTCTCTCTTCTCTCTTCTCACTTCTCTGTCTCTGTCTCTCTCTGTCTGTCTGTTTGTGTATATGCATACACACACACACACAAACAGATATATATATATATATATATATATATATATATATATATATATATATATGTATATATATATATATATATATATATATATATATATATATATATATATGTATACACACACACACACACACACACACACACACACACACACACACACACACACACACACACACATATATATATATATATATATATATATATATATATATATATATATATATACATGTATACATATATATATACATATATAAATGTATACGGACAATTTTTTTTCTTCTTCGAGGCGATCGGCTCGGCGGTTACGTGTGAATTAGCGCCAGGGATTCCCACGGGATGTGATCCTACGCGTATGCCTATAATCCCCATGTACTCTCCGCCCGTATCCTATGGGCGTCGAGTGAATCTGCGGGTTCCTACGGGGCTATTTTAGATGCTTGCCAATGACCTAGCTTGATATATTAGGCCTGCGAACTATACCTTACCGAGGCTCTGGAGTTACAAGCTTTCGGGGCGGTTGTATTAAGTACGAATAATGTTGAGACATTATTCGCAGAGCCTGAATTTTGATTTCTTTTTACTGCATGGTGATAGGCCTCCCTCTAGTGGCAAAATGTCTATGGTTCAAACGTATTCAACATAAAAGGAAAGATGATAATTATACGTGTATATATGGATGTGCATGCGTGAGTATGTGTGTTTATGTGCACGTATGTGTATTCGTGTGTGTGCGTGTGTGCGTCCGCGGTGGTGTGTGTGTGTGTGGCCCGGTGATATATGGTTCTAAAGCTTTACTAATTCTGGTGTCAGTCCTACCTCCACCCACGAGCAGGGAGGGCGAAGGAGGGGGGACGAGGAGGGGCTAAGGGGGAATGGGTTACAGGGTAAAGCTGAGGTGACAGGGGGTAAGAGGGGCGCGTAGTACGAATAGAAGAGGAGGGGGAGGCGAGTGGGGGTTGGAAAGAGGGGGACATACATGGTTGCGTGCATATGGGCATATGACGCGAAGAACAGGAGGGGAGAGGGGAAGGGGAGGGAAGGAGAGGAAGGGAAGTGTAGGGGAGATAGGGCAATGGGGGAGGGGAGGATAGACAAGGGATATGGGGGAGGGACGTAGGACGGGGTGAGGGGCGGGCTTTGTGCATGTGACGGCTGGGGGTGACCGCGAGTATGAAGATAAGAGAGTAAAAAGGGACACAGACAGATAAATAAGGCAAACGGACACGGAAGAAGAGGTAAGACCTTTCTCACAAGACCTACCACACACGCGGGAGATGGACGTCCTAAGCTGGATGTGAACGAAGGACGCGAAACAACAAAATAAAACAAAAAACCGAATGTGTATATAAAGATAGAGATAGAGATAGATAGATAGATAGATAGATAGATAGATAGAGAGAGAGAGAGAGAGAGAGAGAGAGAGAGAGAGAGAGAGAGAGAGAGAGAGAGAGAGAGCGAGAGCGAGAGCGAGAGCGAGAGCGAGAGCGAGAGCGAGAGCGAGAGAGAGAGAGAAAAAGAGAGAGAGAGAGAGAGAGCAATGCAGGCTTTGGGCCAAGAGCTGTCAGTGCAGTGAGAAGCACGAGGAAGGAAGGGGAGGGAAGGGAGAGAGCGCGTCACGCATGGAAGAGGCCAGTGAAGGGGGAAGAGGGGAAGAGAAAGAAATAAGTGAGAGAGAGAGAGAGAGAGAGAGAGAGAGAGAGAGAGAGAGAGAGAGAGAGAGAGAGAGAGAGAGAGAGAGAGAGAGAGAGAGAGAGAGAGAGAAAGAATAAAACCAAGAAAAGGATATGACAGTGACGAAGATTTTTTTTTAAAAATCGCCTCGACTGAAAATAAGAAAGAGATAAAAATGAGAAACAGATCGAGACAAACATAAAAAAACAAACAAAGACAGAGGGGGGTAGATGAGAAGAAGGGTAGATGAAGGGAAGAGTAGATGAGGGGAGGCGTCACTGGCGTAAACAGTAAGGTGGCGGACAGGATGGGGTGTTATTAGCGAGTGTGGGAGGTCGGTAGCTGTTGGGGACACGTGTGCTGTGGCCAGAGAGGGGTAAGGGAGGGGCCGAGGGGTGAGGGGGGGCAGGGAAGGGGAAAAGGGGTGAGGGGGAGCAGGGGAGGGCGAGGGAGGTATGAGAGGGGAGGAGGACGAAAAGGAGGAAGGGGTTGGGAGGAGAGGGAAGGGGACACTGGGAGAAGAAAGGGAAGAACGAAAAGGAGGGAGGATGGGAGGAGAGGAGGGACGAAAAGGAGGAAAGGAATGGGAGGATAAGGAAGGGAAGAGGAGGAGGAGGGAGAGGTAGAAGAGGATGGCGAAAGGGGGGAATGAGGAGGAAGGAGAAAGAAGAGAGAGGAGGAGGAGGAGGAGGATATTTTGAGATAGAAAGGGATCTCGAGGAGGATGATAGGAAAAGTGAAGTAGGAGAGGATAAAACAAGGGGAATAGGAGCAGGATAAGGAGAAGGAGAAACAAGAAAGAAAAGGGATAAAAGGAAGACGAAAAGTTATGAAATAACAAAGAATAAACAAGGGAAAAGGGTTTTATCTTTCTACAATTTTTAAAATATTATTATCATTATTATTATTGTTACTATTATTTTTTTTTTTTCTTTTTAAGAAGAAACTAATAACCTCCGAGCTTTCTGTTAGGGAATATCAAGAAGAGTTTTTCTCATGAATTAAGCAAGGCGGGCTAGTAGGGGGGGAAAGGTGGGGGGGGTGATTGCTTTTCCCTCCCCCTCTTTTCTGACATAGGCCTAAAATATTTACCTCCTCTGCATTATATATTTCCCCTCTAGCCCCCTCATCATGGAAACGATAAGAGTAAGTGGGGGGGGGGGGGGGGGCGAAAAAATCGACACACGCACACCCGCTGAGTGCGTTGTTTTGGGTTGCCATAGGCCTTCGTTTTTCTTATTATATATTTATTTATTATTATTATTATCTTTTTTTTTGGGGGGGGGGGGGGGAGGGATGAGGATATTATTGCCGATTCGAATCATTCGTGTATTTATGGTGAAAGAGAAAAAATGTGTGTGTGTGTGTGTGTGTGTGTGTGTGTGTGTGTGTGTGTGTGTGTGTGTGTGTGTGTGTGTGTGTGTGTGTGTGTGTGTGTGTGTGTGTGTGTGTGTGTGTGTGTGTGTGTGTGTGTGTGTGTACATTTGTATGTGCGCTTATGTGTGTGTGCCGAAGTATTTGAACCTTTGTTTTCTAATCTCTATATTATTTTTTCCCCGTGAGAACAAAGAAAAAAGATAGATACACGCCTTCCTCTCCGCAGATTTATGAGCATCTATCCGGTCTTCGCGAATGGTATACCCGATTTCCTCACGTCCTTGTTGTGTGATTTTCGTGATATGCGTGGCACTTTATTTTTCTCTTTTTTCTCTACCTATATTGCATTCTCAGTCATATTTGTTTGTTTGTTATTTTGTTTTCTGTTTGTTTGTCTGTCTGTCTCTCTCTCTCTCTCTCTCTCTCTCTCTCTCTCTCTCTCTCTCTCTCTCTCTCTCTCTCTCTCTCTCCTCTCTCTCTCTCTCCCCTCTCTCTCTCTCTCTCTCTCTCTCTCTCTCTCTCTCTCTCTCTCTCTCTCTCTCTCTCTCTCTCTCTCTCTCTCTCTCTCTATCTATCTATCTATCTATCTTTATATCTATCTATCAATCTATCTATCTATTTATCTATCTTTATATATATATAAATATATATATATCAATATATCTATCCTCTCCCTCTCCCTCTCCCTTCCTCTCCCCTCTCGCCCTCGCCTCCCTCCGTCCTCCATTTTCCCTCAGCCATATTTCTTTCATTTCTCGTAGGCCTACTTTCCCTTCCCTCCCTCTCGAAGACGTCGAAGAGGGCGGGGACAGGATGAATAGCTCTCAGGACCTCGATTATTGAGGGCTAAATGTTTACCCTACTCTCTCGCTACCAGATTTATGCAGGCGTTCGCGTAAGAGGAATGGCTGCGGGTTAGAAGAACGGACGCGTGTTAGAAAAAACGGAAGCTTTTTAAGGGAACGGCTTGCGGGTTTGAAGAACGGCTAGGTGTTAGAAGAACGGGGGTGATTTAGAGGGGTGAGTATGCGTTAGATGCGAGGTTTCGAGTTAGAAAGTAAGTTAGAAGAACGGTTTTAATTTAGAAAAACGGTACCGAGTTATAAGAAAAAAAAGTGATAAACAAAATTGACAACAAATAGAAATAACCAGATAAATCCTAGTAAGAAGAACGTATTTCTTTCTTCCATTCTTCCCCATTTCTTTCGATTAGATACTCTGCCGACAACTAGCCATAATGCACACCCAGACATATAAGGTATATAAACCATACACAACCTCGGTGTATATGGCATTTTCACGAGTCGCGTCCTGTAATGTTTGCACTCGACTTAAACAGGGCGGCCATTAATCCGGGCGCATGCAAGGTCGCTCTGAG
>NC_061859.1:14268952-14271452 GCF_019202785.1 Penaeus chinensis
GAAGAGGGAGAGGAGGGAGGGTGGGAAGAGGCAGACGATGAAATAATAAGTAATTTGAGTAAAATCAAGAAGGGAAATACGAATCCATGATGATTTGAAATGAAAAATCATTCTTTCCCTTGCCTACCCCCCCCCCCCCTCTCTCTCTCTCTCTCTCTCTCTCTCTCTCTCTCTCTCTCTCTCTCTCTCTCTCTCTCTCTCTCTCTCTCTCTCTCTCTCTCTCTCTCTCTCTCTCTCTCTTGCTCGCTCGCTCTCTCGTTCCTCTCTCCCTCCGTGCGCTCAGCTACAGACATATTTCAGTATTAAGTTCAATGTAGTAGCTTCAGGCGTTTTCCTCACCCTACCTCCCTCCCTCCTTCTCTCCCTCTCTCCCTCTCTTCTCTCCCCCTCGTCCGACCCTCACTTGTCTCCTTTTCATGGTTTTTATTCTCATCTTTTTATTCTTCCAGTCCACAGTCACAAATACAAACACACACACACACACACACACACACACACACGCACCCACACACACACACACACACACACACACACACACACACACGCACACGCACACGCACACACGCTGTCTTCCATTTTCTGTTTCTTTCATTCGTGTGGACGGTCAGTGCGTAAGTGCGTATATGCGTCAAAGCGTGAATAGAGGGCGAGGAGAATTGGGAAATGGGGAGCGAAGAGGGGAGGGGGGGGGGAGAAAATGGGAGAAGGGGAAGAAGAGAAAGGGAGGAGGAGGAGGAGGTGGAGGAGGAGGAGGAGGAGGAGGAGGAGGAGGAGGAGGAGGAGGAGGAGGAGGAGGAGGAGGAGGAGGAGGAGGAGGAGGAGGAGGAGAAGGAGGAGGATGAAGAAGAAGAAGTAGAAGAAGAAAAAGAAGAAGAAGAAGAAAAGAAGAAGAAGAAGAAGAAGAAAATAATAAAAAGAAGAAGAAAAAGAAGAAGAAGAAGAAGAAGAAAATAAAAAGAAAATATAAGGAAGCAAAGAGGAGGAGACCGATGGATGAGGGGAAGGAGAAGAAAGAAAAAGAGAGAGAAAGACGAGGAAGAAAGAGGAAGCAAGAGACTGGGGGGGGGGGGGGATGGGATAAGAAAGGGAGGAGAAGAGGGGGGGGGAGGGGAAGAGAAGTGAGGGGACGGTAATAGATCAGAGTAAAAGGGGGATTGTCGGATGAGGGTCGGGAATAGAGGGATGCGAGGGGAAATTAGGTAAAGTAAATTGCCAGTACGACCACAATATACTACGCCGCCATTTTCTTTCTTTCTTTCTGACTCTCTTCCTTTTCTTTTATCCATCTTATCCCCTTCTTAGTTTTCTTTTTCTTATCATTAACATTCCTACTAAAAAAAAAAAAAAAAAAAAATCGTCGTGGGCCTTTGCTAAGAATTACCCCTCCCCCCCTCCCCCCACACACACACGAAGCAGGGCCAGCTGTGAATAATGAGAGTTGCATGTGGGGATTCCCCGGTTTCGTTGCGGTGGACCAGAGAGGGAACACTATACGGAGTAAAACGAAAGAAAAAAGAATAGAGAGAGAAGAAGAGAGTGTGAGAGAGAGTGTGTGAGAGAGAGAGAGAGAGAGAGAGAGAGAGAGAGAGAGAGAGAGAGAGAGAGAGAGAGAGAGAGAGAGAGAGAGAGAGAGAGAGAGAGAGAGAGAGAGAGAGAGGCAGGCAGAAAGATAGACAGAAGAAGAAAAAGAAAAGGTAAAAGGCGGATAATTTTGTGCGCTCTTTACACGCTCATCCCCCCCCCCCCCCCCCCCGCCCCCAACGTAATACCCCTTGCGTTATACCATTCCGACTTCTCTTTGTTTATATGTACAAGGCTCAATAATTAATGCGTAAGACTTAATTTGAAGATGAATAGATAGATAGATAGATAGATGGAGAGAAAGAGAGAGAGAGAGAGAGAGAGAGAGAGAGAGAGAGAGAGAGAGAGAGAGAGAGAGAGAGAGAGAGAGAGAGAGAGAGAGAGAGAGAGAGAGAGAGAGGGAGAGAGAGAGAGAGAGAGAGAGAGAGAGAGAGAGAGAGAGAGAAGAAGAAGAAGAAGAAGAAGAAGAAGAAGAAGAAGAAGATATAGATAAGAGACATAGAGAAAATCCATAAAGAAAAAGCTCACCAGAAAGAAAGACTATAAAATCCTCCCCGAGTTTTTCTCCCACATTAGCGAACCTCACCATACAAACAAACATACAAACGAACAAATAAACACACAAAAAAAGGACAACTAACCAACTAAATCAACACATAAAACGACACACCAAAAGCCAAGCCACACAACGCGAGCGAGAGAAGCGGAGGCGATGGACTGCCTGTGCTCAGACATCGAAGAATTTGTCCCTCTCGACCCGCAGGCATATGTAATGAGTTTGCGTCCGTGTGCATAAACAAACGAAGATGAAGCGACACTCGAGCAACATAAACGTCTTGCTTTTTATGCGCGTCGACTTGTTTTCGTGGGTATGTGGGCAGATCAGTGTATGCGTACGACGTGTTGTGTTTGTTGACAT
>NC_061859.1:14276452-14286452 GCF_019202785.1 Penaeus chinensis
GAGAGAGAGAGAGAGAGAGAGAGAGAGAGAGAGAGAGGAGACATGCCACAGCGAACCGTTTTTGCCCCAGACTGCCTATGGCAATATATCGCGTTGTCTCGATCGCCCGGAGGGAAGGGAGGAGGAAGAGGAGGTAGAGTGGAACGAGGAAAGGGTGAAGGGTGGAAAAAAGGGCTAAAATATGGAATAAAAACGGAAGAAGCATGGGGTAAGGGCCTAAGGGTGGCGTAAATGCTACAGACTGGAGAAAATGAGAGAGGGTAGAGTAAAGAGAGAAGAAATTGAATGAAGAGTGAAGAGAGAAGGATAGGGGGTTAAGGGAAGACCTACAGCCCTTTTTGTTCGTGAGAAAGGGTTTTTAAAATGTCGATATTTCCCATGTTTAGTGTGAAAGAAGAGGGTCTTCAGGAGCTTTTAGTTTCCCTTGTGGATAATTTAGCTTTTTTTAATCATCAGCTCTCTCTTTTTTTATAATGATAATTATGATAATGATAATGCTGATAATAATAATTAAGATAATAATATTAATATTGAAAATAATGATAATGATAGTAATAATAACAACAATAATAATAATAATAATAATAATAATAATAATAATAATAATAATAATAATAATAATAATAATAATAATGATAATAATAATCATAAAGATGATAACGACAATGATGATAATCACATTGATAATGATTATACTGATGATAACAATAGAAATAAAAACAACAACAACAATAACAATAGCGACACAAGATAGAGACAAACCCTAGTGAATGATCTGATAGCGCGAATTCCCTCTTCTTAAGCAACACAGGAAAGAGATTTTGCAAGAGGCTTCTAAAATGATGAACGCTCGCAAATAGTGCAGGGAAATTTGCATACTGGACCGACTCACAACCGTAGAAGTCTGTTCCGATGGGGGGTAGGGGGGGGGGATACGTGGTTTAAAAGCAGGGTGTAAATTGTGCTTACAAATTTAGGAGGCAAACAAATTTGATCGTCGTAACAGATTTTCATGTGTGTGTGTATGTGTGTGTGTGTGTGTGTCACGCATGGAAGAGGCCAGTGAAGGGGGAAGAGAGAGAGAGAGAGAGAGAGAGAGAGAGAGAGAGAGAGAGAGAGAGAGAGAGAGAGAGAGAGAGAGAGAGAGAGAGAGATAAAGGAAGAGGCAGGGGGAGAGAGTGAGACAGATAGAGAGATAGAGATAGATAGAGAGAGACAGACAGACAGCCAGACAGAGACAGAAAAAGACAGAGAGAGAGACAGAGAGACACACAGAACCAAACAAACAGATACACACAGATACCCAGACATAATCAAAACCAACGCATGATCTCCACTTGAAAATCAAACCAACTGGAACGTACCTCCTGAACTCAAAATACCTTAAGCACACAGAGGGAGCTTGAGGAACCTCGAGACAGGAAGGGATCTGCCAACAAACACTCGAGGAAGAGATGATACCATTGTAAAGTCAATTAACGTGAGATATTTTTCCCCCTATTCAGAGTCCCCTTAAAAAATATATATATAATAATAAAACATTATCAAGAAGCTAGAAATTCCTTTTCTTTCTATATTATTTCTTTCTAATTCCTTTTCTCTCTATTTCATTCTTCTTTTTCTCATCTTCTACCTCCTCCTCTTTCTTCTTCTTCTTCTTTTTCTCCTCCTTTACCTCCTCCTTCTTCTTCTTCTCATCTTATCTTTCTTCTTCTCCATCTTCTTCTTCTTGTTTTCTTTCGTTTTCTTTCTTTTTTTTTCCCATTTTTTTTTCTTTTTTAAGTGGATGGTTAGCAAATCTCATCGAGTTCTAGGACACTGTTTCTCTAACCCGATTTTATTAATTTTTGTCTTACTTTTCTTCCTCGTCTTTCTCTTTTCCTTTTTCCCTACATGAAATTCTTAAAAAAGAAAAGAAGAAAAAAAAAAAATCAAAACAGCAGTAGTAACCAAACAGAAAATATATTTCATACATTGCTTGAGTGACTGATGTTCAGAACGTAATATGGGGAAGAGTTATTACGTAGATTGCAGTTCAGCGATCCCCTGCAATACCGCATTAAACGTGCGACCTTAAGCAATGAGGAAAAACTTGGTGATTTATGCGCTTGGCATATTTTCGAGGTTCAACGCTGGCTTTGGGAGTGGGGTGGAGGTGGGGTTTAAGGGGAGAAGGTGAGGAGGTGGGGAATGGGTTAAAGGGGGGAGGGAAGGTGGGGAGTTGAGGGGTAAGAAAAGGGGGGAGGGTGGGAAGGTGCGGAGTGGGGAAGAGAATGAGGGAGGGAAGGTGGGAAGTTGGGGAATGGGTTAGAGAAGTGGGGTGTTGGTTGGGGGGAAGGGACTGTGAAGAGGTAGGGAGTGGGAAAAAAAAAGAAGGAAGAGGAACTGGGGACTGGGTAAGGGAAAGATGTAGAATGTGTGGAATAGGTAAGAGAAAAAAGAGAGGAAGTGAGGAGTAGGTAAAGGAAGAGGGTGGGAGGTGGGTAAGAGGTAGGAAAGGCTTAAGAAATACAAGGGAAAAGAGACGTAAGTGTGTAGATCGAGAGAGAGAGAGAGAGCGAGAGAGAAAGAGAGAGAGAGAACAAAGAGAGAGAGAAAGAGGAGAGAGAAAGAGAGAGAGAGAGAGAGAGAGAGAGAGAGAGAGAGAGAGAGAGAGAGAGAGAGAGAGAGAGAGAGAGAGAGAGAGAGAGAGAGAGAGAGAGAGAGAGGAAGCTCAAAGAGGGGCGAAGAAGGGGGCGGGGGGTGGATTACAAGGGGTGAATTGTGGGAATTAGGGGGGGGGGCAGGGGAATATAAACCGGGGGAGAGTCATTTAAGGGGGCACTTGTAACCGCAGTTTCATTGTCTGAGGGTGAATGCGAAATGATACGAGCGTTGAAGATTGCTAGCAACAGAGAGACAGTAATGTTTCGGAGTCCAAAAGACAGGTGATTCGAACGGCGCTGAAACACCTGCGGCCGTTTTAAGTGTCTGGAATGAGACCGTTGTTCAATGCGATACACTAAATTACCATTAACTTAAAAAGCTTCCTTCCCGAAACCGTACTAAGGAGAAGAGGGTGAGAAGGGAGAGAGGGGGGAGGGGGGGATGGGAGGGGGGAGGGAGTGTCACCCAATGCCTGGCGTGATATTAGTGACTCACGCACTGGGGTCTAAGTAAAGGGTCTTCCTAAAGGGGTCTTAAGTAAACGGTTTAAATAAAAGGGGTTTAAGCAAAGAATTTTTGCTCCCTTACCTTCCTTCTCGCTTCCTCTCCTCCCCCACTCCCCTTCCTTTTCTCCTCCCTTTTTCCCCATTTTCACCCCCTTCTTTCTCCCCTTTTCACTCCCTTTCCTTTTCTCCTCTCTTTCTCCCCCTTTTCACACACCCCTTTCTCCCATATCACCCCATTTTCTCCCTCTTTCTCCCCTTTTCACTCCCTCCCCTTTCTCCCTCTCCTCGCCCTCCCTTTTCTCCCCCTTTCAGTCGTCCCCTTTCTACCCCCTTTTCTCCCCCTTTTCGCCCCCTTCCGCTCCCTCTCCCTCCTCCGCCAGGCAACCTCCCTGACAGCTCCTCCATCACGCGCCAGTGACTGCCAGCTCCATTTTGGTTTATTTCCACCTGAGGTATTTTGTGCAGATCCCGTTTTCCTTTGGTTATTTATCTGTTTCCTCTGTCCTCCATTTTTTTTTTTTTTTTCTGGAATGTTTTTCTTTTCATGTGGGATTTAAAAAGAATGTGTTTTTTTCTTTTCTCTTTTTTTTATTTTTTTTTTTTATTTTTTCGTTGATTGCGAATGAAGGTGAGATTTACGGCGATATTTTTGTTTTTTCTCTCTGTTTTTCTGTTCTTTTTAAGCAAATGTTCCTAACGCGCACACGTGTAAACACAAATAAACGCACACAGACATACATAAAAATCGCCTTGATAGCGCCATGTATCAAAATTATTCTAACCGGACTAAAGTGTCCAAGGAAAGAGAGAACAGAAGAGAAGAAGAGAAAGAGAATAGACGGAGAACGAAGAGGGCAGATTGAGAAAACGAAAGGGGTGAAGAGGAGATAATATGACTAGGAAAGAAGGGTTGAAGAAGAGAGAATAAGTAAAAAGAAGATTTGTAGAGAGTGAAGAAGAGCGAGAAAGAGAGAACGAAGAGTGAGGGTGAGAAGAAGAGAAAATAAGTGGATAAGGGAAAAGTAAGGAAAAGAAGGCTTGAATAGGAAGTGATGGAAGAGAGGTATGAAAAGGGAGAGTAGAGAGGGGAAGGAATGAGATGGAAGAGGATGGGGAGGAAGAGGAGCGGGGAAGAGAGGGAGGGAGGGAGCAGGAGGAAGAGAGGGAGGAGGGGGAGGAAGAGGGAGGGAGGGAGGAGGGGGAAGCGAGGGAGGGAGGGAGGAGAGGAAGGAAGAGGGAGGGAGGGAGGAGGAGCAGACATCCATTCCACGAACGCGTCTTGCCTCTCAAGTGAACCAGCTTAATTAGCATGAGTTAAATGGTTATCGATCGACTGAATCAGCGTCTTCAGCGTGAGGGAAAGACGCCGGCCATTACGGTCAGCAGTTATTGAATGTCCCGAAAGTACGAAGGAAGAAGAAGAAAGAAAAAAGAGGAAAAGAATGAGGAAAGGAGAGAGACGGGGGGTGGGGTCGAGGGAGAGAAAGAGAGAGAGAGAGAGAGAGAGAGAGAGAGAGAGAGAGAGAGAGAGAGAGAGAGAGAGAGAGAGAGAGAGAGAGAGAGAGAGAGAGAGAGTTAGTGAGAGAAAGAGAGAGAAAAAAAATATATATTGTGTGAATGTGTGTGTATGTCCGTGTTTGAGACACACACACACACACACACACGCACACACACACACACACATCCAAACACACGTAAATAAATACACGCTCACAAGCTGACTAACACACGGGCTGGCATTGGAGGGACTTAAAAAGTTTTCGGCGGTGACACGGTAAACTATACATCGCTTGCATAGTGGAAAATAAAATGTGGAAATAAAAAGAAATTGAAAAACAAATTCAAAAAAGGGGGAAAAATAAAAGAACGGAAGAAAAGAGGAAATGTGTTATTTTACCTTGGTGTTTTTTGTTTAGTTGTTAAGTAGTATGAAGGGTGAATATGAGGGGGGGGGGGGGGCAGCGATTGAAGTGGGTGAGGAGAAGGAACAGAAGAAGAAGAAGAAGAAGAAGAAGAAGAAGAAGAAGAAGAAGGAGAAGGAGGAGATAAGGAAGAAAAAGAAGAAAAAATAGAAAGAGAAGAAGAAAATGAAGAGGAAGAAAAGATAAAGCAAAAGAATAAAGAAGAAGGAAGAGGAGGAGATAAGGGTGTGGGTAGGGAGGGGGACTGGGGGTAGGCGAACGGGGGGTGGAAGGGGGGGGGGAGGAGACACTTGCTGGCATTGACTGGGAGAGGGAAATCACGATCAACGCTTTGGCTGTGACGCCTTGACTGCTGTTTACAAATATTGCAACGGAAATTTGTAAATAACGACTGACGTTTGAATAAATCGGAAGAGCGATGGGGGAAGAGAGCGCCGAGAGGGAAGAATGAAGGAAGAGGGAGAAAGAGAGGAGGGAGGAGAGGGGAGAAAGAGAGAAGGGAGGAGAGGGGAGAAGGGAGGGTAGGAGGGAGGAGAGGGGAGAAGGGAGGGTAGGAGGGAGGAGAGGGGAGAAGGGAGGGTAGGAGGGAGGAGAAACGTAGGAGGAGAATAGAAAGGAGGAAGAAGAGGAACGGAGGAAGGCGAAGAGAGGGATAAGGAGGAAGAGTAGTAATAGTAGTAGTAGGAGGAGGAGGAAGAGTAGTAGGAATAGGAGGAGGGAGAAGAGAGGGAGGAAGGAGAGGAGGAGGAGGAGGAAAGAGGATCGAGCGAGCTTGAGAGCAAGAAGGATGTTTGCGGTTATGAATGGGAAGTGAAAATCCCTCGCGACTTATATACTTAACATGTCATTTCTTATCAAACTGCTGGCGATTAAGATGATAACGATAAGATTGATCATGAGCTTGATATTTGTACTAATAGTAATAACAATTTTTATCGCATCCTTGTCAACAGAATCAATAACATCCCTTCTCGTTGCATATATTCTCATGCAAGCAATTATCTTTATCATCGCAGACATACACACGCACGAACATGCCTTCCTACACAGACACGGACGCACATAAGAAGTAACAAACGCTGTTCTAATGAGTCACTGTGCTATTATATAATGAAAGGGAGTTAGGAATTTACGAAAGCGTTAATATGTCTTAAGGTTGATTTTTTTTTTCTTTGTCCTATATAAAAAGGGATAATAAAAAAAAAAATAGATATAGATGTGAACGTGAGAATGAATGAAGAGAGAGAGAGAGAGAGAGAGAGAGAGAGAGAGAGAGAGAGAGAGAGAGAGAGAGAGAGAGAGAGAGAGAGAGAGAGAGAGAGAGAGAGAGAGAGAGAGAATGGAGAGATAGAAAATATCTTAATACTATAAGAAAAGAACACAGAGTACGCATTCGACAGTCAAACAAAAAAATCGAAAAAAATACTAAAACACAAAATTTACGATCGCAAATTTCATAGGACGGTGAACTTGCAAGTCTAGTCTGTATTTACATATGCAGAGACCCACAGCGTTATTCACAGCGTCATGATCCCGGGCTCATGACCATCACTCATGCAGTATAATTCCTCTCTTGTAATTACACTTTGGAGCCCATTTTGAAATTTCAGGTAATCATTCTCCAAGCGGAAATATAAATTAAAATGACAGGATCCGCTACCCTAAGGCCGCAATTTGAGGGAAATTTTTCAGAAATGGACGCACTAGAGGTGGGGGGTGGGGGTGGGGGGGGAGCGTAGAAACGTAGGGGGTAGGATTAGGAGGGGAGGGGGGGAGTGTAGAGTGGGTAGGGGGGAGGGTAGAGGGGGTAAGGGGGTGGCAAAGGGGGAAGGTAGGTTGGAGGTGGAGGGGTAGGTGGTGGGGGAGAGGGAGGGGAGAGGGTGGGGTGAGGATTGGGGGGGTGGGGGGGGGTTGAAGATGGAAGGTGTGTGAGGAAAATGGTTAAGAAGGAAATGAGGGATTTATGAAGGATTTTATTCGCAATATTTTCGCATTGTCTTCAACCCAATCTCTACGATGATATTTCAAAGACTCGATTTATGTGGCTTGAATGTTTACTCTTTACAACCGATTTATAAATTCATAGATTACATGCGGAAATGTCTTTTTAAACTTTACGCCCGGAAAGTTATAGAACAAAAAAATATCCATTTACTTACCTTTTTTCCAGATTCTTAAAAACACAACCCAACAGTGACATTCCCCCCTTCCCCCCAAACAAACAAACAAACAAAAAAAATAATGCGAAAAAGACAGAGCAAAGAAAAAGACACCTCCCCCCACCCCCCACCCCCCCAAAAAAAAAGAAAGGGACAAAAATAAAATACGTTATTTTCCTCTCACCGTTGCCAGATCGGTAAGCAAATCTAGCAACAGGATATATATAGTCAAATAAAACACGTGTACACTGCGTTTATTCGACACCGTTTGTCCTCACCAAAATATGACCACGTCCCGAAATACCAAATTAATTAGGGATTTTATAACGGCTAGCGCGTATCCGGCCCGGGCTAGCGAGTATCATGTGGCTAAACCGAATGTTGGGATTAACCGGAGCGGAGGAGGAGGAGGAGGAGGAGGAGGAGGAGGAGGAGGAAGGAGGAGGAGGAGGAGGAGGAGGAGGAGGAGGAGGAGGAGGAGGAGGAGGAGGAAGGAGAGAGGGAAGGAGGAGGTGGAGGATGAGGAGGAAGGAGAGAGGGAAGGAGGAGGAGGAGGAGGAGGAGGAGCAGGTGGATGAAACAGAAGAGGTGAAAGAGGAAGAAAAGATGGTGGTAGAGGTGAATTTTGAAGAGCAGGAAGAAGCGGAGGAACAGGAGGACCAAAAAAGGAGAAGAAAAAGAAAAGGAGAAGGAGAGAGAGAGAGAAAAAAAAAAAAAAGAACAGTTGGATATATATATATATATATAAGCAGGAGAAAAAGGAATAGAAGTAAAAAGCGAAGGAGGAAAAGGGGGTAAAGGAGAAGAGAATGCAAGAAGGGGCTGGGGGAAGGGACAAAAAGGGGGTGGGGGGGAGTTGATGGAATCGTACGCTTTATCGAGGATGAAGCATGTACTGCCGCCACTGGTTTTATGAAGTGCCTCGAATTTATTTCCTTCGTCTCTCTCTCTCTCTCTCTCTCGCGCGCGCTCTCTCTCTCTCTCTCTCTCTCTCTCTCTCTCTCTCTCTCTCTCTCTCTCTCTCTCTCTCTCTCTCTCTCTCTCTCTCCTTCTCCCCTTCTCTTTCTCTCTCCTCCTCCCCCTATCTCCTCCTCCTCTCCCCCCTTCTCTCTCTCTCTCTTCCTCTCTCTCTCCTTCTCTCTCTCCTTCTCTCTCTCTTCCTGCCGCTCGCTGATGCTTTATGGGACTCGTGCAATTTACAGGGACGAGTCCTTATCAGCGGTCTTAAGGTTAGCCAAGAGGAAACAATGTGAGCTTTTGTGGGTGGGGAAAAATACAAAAAGTAGGTGGAAAAGGGAAGAAGAAAAAATGAGGGTGTGAATGGGTGATGTGAGGAAGTAAGGGAGGAAGAGGAGAAAAGGAGAGATGAGGATGGAGAGCAGGAGGAGGAATGGAGGATGAGAGAAAGAGAGTGTTAGAAAGAGATAGAAATGCGAGGATGAGAGAGAGAGAGAAAAAAAAAATTATACATGTTTTATTTCGATATTTTTCGCTTCTCATCGTTCTCATTGCTTTTTCCCCCTGTCACCCATCCTATAATTTCTGACAGTACTTAACAATCAATCCCTCTTTCTCTCACTTTTCTCCTTCGTTCCGCCCGTCCCTCCTTGCCACCCTCCCTCCCTCCCTCCACCCCTCCACCCTCTCCTCCCTCCCACCCTTCCTCCATCCTTTCCTCCTCCCCTCTCTCCTTCCCTTCCTTCCTCCTTCATTTTCGCTTCCGTCAGGATATTCCCCCCTCCTCTCCCCCCTTTTCCCCTTGTCATTATTCTTTATTCCAACGTGGCTTTCGACCCCCTCTATCGCCCCCTCTCCCCTTCCCCCTTCGACATTTTCTGATATAGATCTTCGAATGATTGACAATATATGTCATTTAGGTCCTTCACCCTCTCTCGCGTTCTTCCATTTCTCCTAATACCGATTTTCTTATATTTCGTTCGGATTATTCAGCATTATCATTGCACGTAATGAAGCTCTTTCTAAAGTATACTTTCATGAATTTTTTTTTTTTTGTCGACTAAATTTTTTACCTCTCAATTATATATGATTTTCTTTCCATCAGAGTCCATCAAAGTAGTCTTTCGTTTTCATCCCATCTCCTAATTCCTATTTTCATCAAACTCTTTCCATATTCTCTCTCTATCGCTAGTTTATCGAAAGATTCCTTCTTCTTCCTTCCATCTCCTACTTCCCATCTTTATCAAAATCCCCCGTATGGCTCCATTTACCCCTCCCGTTTTCTGTAACCCCGGAAAGGTTTGACGCTATGTAGCAGTCGCTATGAATCATGTACAATTCACCATTTCCGTTATTTATGGCTTTTATGGAAGGCCCAATCAGTAGACATACAAAGACGGTCTCCAGCAAAAACATGTACTTAAGCTCTTACTAGCACTGACATTATTTATTTATATTTTTGGCTATTTATTTTCCTATTGATATGTTTGCTTATTGTTTGCTCTTGTTTATCATTATCATTAAAATAGGATTTTTTTTATCGATCATGATTTAATTTCCATGAATCTTTGCCTAGTTTATGTTGATATTGACGCTTTGAATATGATGATTCTCTATGATTCTCTATATATCAGTCGTGTATATTCTCTATTCTAAGCTCTAATTCGTCTCCCTCTTTCATTTGCAACATGACTTTTGCACGAGAACGAGGAAACACTTCCATGCCATCACATACCCTCACTTTCCAGCTCAGTAAAGACCCCAAGCTGTTCAACTTCATCCTTCGACGTACATAAGTTCCTCCCTTCCT
>NC_061859.1:14291452-14296452 GCF_019202785.1 Penaeus chinensis
TGAACGGGACTGAGGCAAGATCGCGGCGCCGACCCGAGCGAGGCCGTCGGGAGCAAGAGGCGAGTGTCAGCCTCCCGACGGCTGGCGCAACGAAATCAAGCCTTTGAGCTTCGATTATTCATATTTGGTCAGCGTCGATTAATCAGCGTTTGGCAAGGGTCTGCTCGACTCCAGAGAGGCTGACGATGACAGATGGCGTGTGAGAGAGAGAGAGAGAGTGAGAGAGCCAGATAAACAAAACAGTAAACATGCATGTGATATAAATCAAGCTAAGCGCAAAAGAGTGGGTGAGAATAAGAGAGAGAGAGAGAGAGAGAGAGAGAAAGAGAGAAAGAACATGCATCGCTGATACTTCGAAGTGCAGATTAATATATCCCCATTTATTATTTTCTTATTTCTCTTTCTCTCTCTATCTCTCTCTCTCTCTCTCTCCCTCTCTCCTCAAAATGAACGCCAGAGTCGGCACTTTTATTTCTTCATCCCTGGCGCTGGTGATATACTATGGTTTAGAATTAAAGAGATGAAGACATGATACCATTGGTCGAATTAATGAGTTCCATTCTTAAAATTGTGTCGATCCTCAGCTTAGCCTCAGCGGCGGGGACCGAGAGCCAGTCTCAACGAAGACACCGGATCGAGGAAAATTATTTTAGGGAAAAATCGAAAAATGGCTCTCGAGCTCTAGTAAAATACACAGGGGGTTTGTATATTTCAAGTCGAGATGGGGGTTCAAATTTCGATAAAGAAACAAAAGAATCGATACAAGAGAAACGCAGAAAAAACAAGAAACAAGAAAATCGACCGTCGACGTACAGACGCCAAAACTCCTTTCGCTTTCGTTAGCGCTGCTCTTCATCTTAATCTAAGCCTGCGACAGCAATTCAAATATTTCGGAATTAATTTAGAGGCCACGAGACAGAAGCCTCATTTAGGAATATCATTATAAATCATGAAAATAGCATTTATATCAATATTATAAAATTATTTTGGTATGTGGTAGTGTATCCAAACGAATTTCGTTCAGATAAAAATAAATCAAGTTTGTTTGACTTCGTTCTCTCCGATTTTTCTTCATTCAGGAATTTTCAAAGATGGCGACAGTGTAACTGGAGACATTGATGAAATCCAGAGCATCTTTCAATTTGAAGAAACAATAGAACAATTATGTTTATATCACTTAAAACACCATCTAGCGCCGCACAACGCTCCTGAAGAGCAAACGGCCAGAGAAACAAAAATGAATTTACAGGAGTTTCTCGTGAAACACTGAAGGATCTTCGCAATCCCAAATAAATCTCGTAAACTAATGCAACTTTCAGAAAATATTTATCTGTCAAAAATGAATTACAACCGAGATATACTCATATTTTATACAGTTTTTCTGGAGACTGGCGCTCAACCTCCTCCCTCTACGGGCCGGCTCGGGTCGGCGAGATGGAGACCGGCCCGTACATCAGCCACCACGCAGCGCCTCCACCAATCACGAGCGAGATCACCGGCGCGCGAGCCAATGAGCGAACATCACGGGACGGTGGCGTCCAATCACGGCGGAGCGAGGGACGGAGGCCAACTCCAGCGCAACTCGGAGAGCGGGGGGACACGGCGGCACTCCAAGAGTTTTTGAATTTTATGTAAAAAAGCACAAGAAAAATTAATTATTCATTATCAAAGTATTACCGAAAAAATAAACAGAAACTGTATTGACCATATATATGATTTTCGATTTGCCGAAGAGTTTGGAAAGTAGAGAATAATTGTGAAATACATTGTTCAAACCGTCGCCGCCGAGTGCCAGAGGTTAGTAAAGCAACATCTTTAAGCAGAATTCAAGTCTATCGATAATTTTCAAGCTGTGTACTTTGAAAATAACGAAACTAGAATACGGCGAAACAAAGAAATGAAGTGACAGATCACCTACAAACCTCCCGAAAGCCAGGAAAAACCAAAAACGAAGAGAGAAAGAGAGAGAAAAAAAAGAAAATACAAACCGTCAGGGTTGATAAATCCTCTTTGTGATTAATATAACAAAGCTATTTTAAAGGGAATCCTTCTCATGCACCTGCTACAGTAATTACCAACATCTATTTAATCCTAATTCCTTAAGTAAATAGAATGACAGACGAGGAAACTTTCCGACGACCTCTCCAAAGGCGGATCCGCGTAATAAAACGGGGCCGCAATATTTCCTTCACTACTCACAAACCCTCGCTGGTTTACAGGCTGCGGAATCATTATCATTTTCTCTTATATACAACTTTCTTCCATCCCTTGTTAAAAAAAAAATATCAAACTGATATTATTCTAGCGTAATAATATAGGCTTGTACGTTGGCCGTGGATAAACACTTCCGAGGTAGCTGGAGTTTAAATTGTTTCTGATGGCGTTCGGATCTATATATATTTTTGCATTTTCTTCGCCGAAATTATGGATCCATCACTCTTCGGGAACTTTACGAATACATGAATGATTATAGTGTAGTGTTTCTCAACGGCTAATTAATTATGGCTCAAGATATTTTGAGGAATGTGAATTATATTTTTTCGCGATCGGAGAACTAAAGCGAGGTCGGCGGAGGGATGGAGTGAGATATAATAATTATGTTCCTCACCTCTTGCTTCTAATATTCATTTATCGATCGCTTGTGATATTTATTTGCTTGTGTTTGTGATGGATGCATGCAAATATAATTTCGTTTACAGTTTAATTATATTTTAAATATGGTAATAATTCGAAATTCTATAAGGGAAAGAGAAAAAGTATCGCCGATGATTGAAAAATATAACGAAGGTGCGACTTAAACAGCTCTTCTAAAATGCATAATGTTTATCCTTTAAGTAAGTCAATAAACACGTAATAAAAACTAAGAAATAGGCGGTCAACAACCCGCCAGGAGCACCCACCTGTGCATTGCGTAGGCCTCTCCTCAAACCCTCACCAATCTGTCCCCGCGTCCCCCTCAGGAATGCAAACACCGGCAGTAGCATTCATAAAACCACTTCGAGGTGACTTTATGCCCACTTTTACGATCGTGTTGATGATGTTGCAAACGACCCGGCCGCACACTTTGCGTCAAGGCAGCGGCGGCGGGTCCCTCCCAGCCTGGCTCCACGGCGGCCCGAGAGAGTCAGTTCCCGGCCGAGCCTCGCCCGCAGCCAGCCCCGGCGCGCGGCCACACTGAGATGGCGGACGCTCGCCCGGTGATGGCCGGGCCCAGCGCCGCCGGTCGGGACGCTTTATTTTGATTTTATAGCGCGTTTGCCCGACGTTTTGTGTGATGCTTAGTGCTGGATTATTGCCACTCTTTGGCTGAGGGAATTTTGCGATTGAAACTCCCAGCAAGAGATTCTGAGCGGGTCTTTCGGGATTTTTTACGATATTTTTTCTTCAGTCCGCGGTTTGAGCGTGAGCTTGGAGGAGAGGGAATGGCGCTGGTTAGTGCTGTGATGCACTTGGGTCTGTATTTGAGCGCGTAATTTCACACCTATTTGCTACTATTTTACCAATCTTCCCCGAACTTTTAGTGTAGTATGAATAAGTAGCGTGGCTACACTCAAGATAATTTACTGGAACAAACTTCTTGGGTGTATTTCACTCCAAAAAGAACCGACCGGCTTGATATATAGTATTTGTTACGCGAAAAGTTTTAAAGTCTGGTACAAAATATTTCTTTACCTCAGTATCACACCTATAAGTATAACAATCTTTAGGCTATAACAGCACGGTCTTTGCCCCCCATCTCTCTATAATTTCTCCTTCTCGTGACGAAGAGCATAATTATACACTGATATATTTGTCATCAAGAGGCTCTCGCTAGAAGTTTGATGCGGTGTCGCTTTCTCAGCCACGATCGACGGCGACTCGGGAATCGTGCGCGCAGAAAGAGTGGGGTAATTTCTAATTTATCGGGACTCTGGTTTGCTATCTCGCGTGTTTAGCGTTTGCTGTGCGTTTAATGCTGTTAATGCGAAGATTGGAAGCGAGAGATTATGAGAAAAAAAGAGGTTTTCCCCCTGATCTGATATTTTATTTTAATTTTTCCTATATCTATTCCCATCACGCATTACGAATACGATACGAATAAAACCATATATACCAAAATAATTCCTCCAGCCTATATCTCCCCAACTTCCGTCTTCCCACCCACCCCCTTCCCTTTTCTCAACCCCCACCCCACCCCCCCAAACCCCAGACCCTTCCCAAATATTCGAATATCGTGTTTTGGACTTTACAAACGTCTCGCCCCTTATTTCACGGTTCTAAATACGAAATCGACGAGACACAGGGAAGGGGCGGAGAGCAGATACAGAGAGAGCAGCGCGTGAGAAGATTTATCAGCGTTGCATATCTCTTGTCTCTCTCGTTTTGTGCATTGTTGAAAAAGATAAGAGGTTTTATCTTTTTTTTTCTGAATTAGTTTCATTGTTATCAACGTAACTCGTACTATAGAGAAGGTGTTATTCGGATGAACTGATATCATACACATTGTTGATAATATCTGTTATTCTGTTATATATTATTTTGCATCGACGTTATTTTGTATTATGTCAAAAAGGATCATTATTCTTTAAAATTCAATATGATGATAAAAATAATCATTGTGATTATGGAAAGATACATTGTAAAATAATTACTAATATTGATATTGATAACAATGATGATAAAATGGAAATAATAATGATATTCATAGTAACAATAACAACATTATTAATAAAAGAACAAAATTATAAAAAGAACAGTGATAATGATAATGAATATAACAATGATAATAACAATGATAATTGTAATAATAATTGCAATAATAATAATGATAATAATAATATTGATAATAAAAATAAAAATAATAATAATAACAATGAAGATAATAACCATAACTATAAACATAGTAGTAGTAGCAATAGTAATAGAACTAGCGATAGTAATAATAACAATAATAATACCGATTATAACAATAACTGTAACAGTATTGATAATACGGATTATAATGATAATTATAACAACAA
>NC_061859.1:14301452-14308952 GCF_019202785.1 Penaeus chinensis
AAAATAAGATAGAGAGAAAGAGAAAGACGAAAGGAGAAAAAAAAAGGAAGGGAGTTCGAGAGGGATAGACGAGTGGGTGAATGCGAGGGAGAGAAGGACAGAGAGAGGGCTAAGGAAGAGAAGATGAATCTCGTGTTTATCTCAAGTCCTCACGATGAGCGTATTCCGGTGCCCCCTTTTAATATGGGTGGCGAAATCGCTCGGGTAATTTCACTTGCCGGACTTGAATATTGCGGTTACCCTGTGACACTTATAAATAGCCGGTGCCTCGAAGACGGATCGCCCTAGAGAAGCCATTTTTATCTAAATGGTCGTCGTATGGTTGGTATTAGGGTTGTAATTGGCACTTTGATAATAGGGCGTCTGTTTTCTATCCCTTTGGAATATAGATAGACTGTTTTACTTGTCAGATTTTTGTTGCTTTATGCTTATTGTATAGCGAAGTTTTATGATGGAATTCGAAATGGACTTTATGTTTAATCTGTTCTTTGTATTAGGTAGCATGAATTGTCAACAGTTATTTTTTTTTAAGTTAGTATTTTTTTTTTAGTTTTAAAAGAATATGTTAGACCTTTCCTTATCCTCTCATTTTTCTCTCTCCTTCGTCCTTTTCTCATATCCCATTTTCTCCATTCTTCCAGTTCTCCCTTGTCCATCCTTGTTTTTTCTCTCGTTCTCCACCCCGACCCCCCCCCCCCGACCCCCCCCCCCCCCCCAAACCCCAAGCCTCCCCCGCTCAGTAGACCACTGCAGGCTATTGCGCCTAGTCCTAAAAACCGGTTTTTAGCGTGAACCATTTGCTTTACGATGGGACCATAAATACTCTTATTTTTCTTTTTCTCTTCGTTTTTTTTTTCCTGTTTTTTTTTTTTTTCCCTTTTTTGACGTTCTTCGGGAATGCACCTCCGTCTGTTTTTTTATTTTCTTTTTTTTTTATAATGGTTGAGGTCTTCGTTACACTGAAACACCATCTATTTTTTTTAGATTTTCTCGTAAGAGTTTTTGAATAAGAACCTATAGCAAGTTTGTACAAACACACATATATGTATTATGAATATATGTATGTATGTATGTATGTATGTATGTATGTATGTATGTATGTATGTATGTATGTATGTATGTATGTATGTATGTATGTATGTCGAGGACTATATCATATAAATTAAGATGAAACTCTATAAGAAGGTAAACATTTTAAATGATGAAAAACTTCAATCTTTATAACTATTCCATCGGATCTACTAGAAACGTACACAGCCACAGAGGCAAAGCACGTGAGGAAGCGAAACCTTTGCCATTTACCGAAAAGAGAGAGAAAAAAAAAGGTCTTCAACGCTTTCGAACACCATAGACTAACACAACCGTTCGAACACCCACCAAGCAAGTCGGGCCGGCAGAAGTATTCACAAGGGATCGGTGCATTATGGTAGAGGTCATAAACTTTGGGTAATATTTTAGTAAAGTGACGCACGCAGTGTGGTGACGGACATCAGCTTAAAGAGGTTCTCAGACACTTGGGTCGCAGTGCGGAGGACCAGGGAATTTTGGCGGTGGGGGGGAGAGGAGGGGAGTCAAAGAGGAAGAAAAAAGAGAAAGGAGAAGGAGATGGAAGAGGAGGAGGAATAAGGTAAAAGCCAAAGGGAAAGAGGGTGGGAATCGGAAGGCGAGAAGGCAAAAGACAGAGATTGATAGATCGTGGGAGGGAAGGAGGAGGGTGAGGCAGAGAAGTAAGAAGTCGTCCCAGTCACATATCTTCTTCAAGAAGGCGCAAGACTGTTCATAAAAATGTGTCCAATTAACCCTACGTCTTTCACAAACTCTCGCCATGACTATGGAAAGAAAAGCTGAGAATTATTTCGCTTCAAATCTTGTTAAGACTGTCACTGAATATCCCGACATTAAATATCTCGATCAAAGAACCATACCTGAACACCAACCGCCTTTGTCCTAGCTCCTGATTTTTATTACGCCGCACAGAACCCACGCGGAAGGTTCGCATAGAAAGGAACATACGAAGGGAGTAGAGGGTGGTATGTGTCCCCCTTTCCACCTCCAACACTGCCCCCTTCCCTCCCTCCATACCCTCCCCTACACCTCTTTTGGCTCAGGTACGTCAAGAAGGAGGGAAGGGAGGGGAGGGGAAGGAGAAGGGGAGGGGAGGGGTTGGTCTTCCCTCTAAACGTTGCCAATCAGGAGCGGAGACATCTTCGCTCTTTCTTTGTCTCCTAAGACCTACGCCGCTCGAGCTTTAGGGTTGAGGAACGGCCGAACTATCTCTCTCCTATCAGCTGATCGACGCAGGAGACAATCTCGAGTAATTTCATGTCGGGAAATGTTTTTTCGATCTTTAAGGGATTCCTTTCTACTTAATTGCCGGTAAAATCTCTCTTCTTGGCTCTTCTTTGTTTATTTTATCTCCTAGTTCTTGTCACGTAATTATACTTTTTTCTCTCCTTTTTTAATCAATATCTGCTGAAATTCGACGTGTGAACATCGTGTGCTCCTTGTCTCCAAGCCTCCAATAATGTGCTCTGCTCTCTAACTCTATCTTAATATAAATTCATGAAGGATTCTAACAAGGCTGATGTGTAGACCGCCTCATAATTTCTCATTTAAGGAGGCTCATACTCTGCAACTCGGCTCGGTTGAAACGTGAAATGTTTCTCAATACATTTTGCTAGTAAGTGAAGCTCTCTTTTTTTTAGAGTTTATTTCCTATCGTAGTTAAGTTTTAAAAAATCCACGAGTCTCTCAAGGGGCGTAAAAGAATGTTAAAAATGCCCAATAATAAAATAAAAAATAATCGTGTTTAGGTAAATCTGCCTCCCAAAGCGGAACACTTGAATCCGACAAGTCATTGCCTAAAATACACATCCGAACAAACGATCGCTTATTTACCGCATTTTATTGCATCGTATTGTATATCCTACAAGGGGGCCGTGTGACAACAGGACCAGGTGGAATCCCGGGCCTGTGTTTATGTCGTAACTTGAGTCATAATAACAACGCAACAGTCGATTCCAGCCCTATAATGGAAGTTTCAACGACCAATTAAGCTTGCACTTGGACCTTGAAGGATGTAGAGGGAGCAGGGAAGGCGCTGACGAGGAGCAGGAAGGACAAGGGCGGCGGTCTGAGTGGTGGTGCTTTTGAAATTGGGGGGTGGGGGGGGGGGGGGGGGGCGGAGCAGGGTCGTCCTCGGTAATTTTCGAATTGATTCCGGAAGCGAAAGGAACTGTTTTCCTGTCGGTGCATGTTTTTTTTTTTTTCGTTTTTTTTTAGGCCGTGGGGTTATTGCTTTTTTATTTTAATTCCATTTTTTGCATAGAGGAGATGGGGAAATAATGACCGTCATTATACGTACTTACCATTTTTATCCCCTTTTTTTTGCGGAGTATAACTCTCTTCCGCTATAGGCCTAAAATTAGGGTTTTCATGATACCGAATAATTATAGTGGGAAAGCCTACGGCCCCTTCTTCAACATGGAGACTGCGAGCACTTTTTTGCCTGTGTCTTCATGCCGTCATAGACATCGGGACCAATTACCGTAGTCATTAACCCTCGTGACTCGCTCCTGATTGGCTGACGAACAGGCCTACCTACCGACGTCTTGATTGGTTGACTTAAGAAAAAAAATTCTTAACGACCCCCGTAGTAGTGGTAGACCAGACGACCTAAATGACGTTCGCATAAGATAGTGACATGAACGCTACATCTCACTTACGAAAAAGCAGATGGTTATGATTATAGAGGGAGGAATATAATTTAAGTATCATCGCAAGAGACAGGAGGAGACGGATGGGGAAAGGGAGACGGAGAGAGAGAGAGAGAGAGAGAGAATAGGGAGGGGAGCGAGAAACACAGAGAGAGGGAGAGAGAATAAGAGCGAGATCGAAGGAAGGAGAGAGGAGAGTGAGAGAGAGAGATGGCGTCGATCTTTTCCAAGGGTAAACCCCCAGATTTATACTCGGGTCATAAGCCAAATAAACTGCGTCGCGCGTCGGAAACAAAATGTGGCGTGGGTTGTTCACCTTACCGGTTGCCGTTGAAATATCGGGCCGCCAGCGAAGGCCCCTTAAAACAGATAATGACAAGAGAGCCGTTGCTGATCGGAATAATTGGGGGGGGGGGGTGACCTCTCCCCCGCCCTCGTGTACGCCAGGACTCCTTGAAGGGCGGGGACCTCTTGCCCTAACTATGGGTCATTAGACCTTAAAGACCAATTGCGCTTAGCATCATTGTCCTATGGCATCCTCCCCCTCCCTCTCCTCCTCCTCTTCATCTCCCTTCTCTCGCCCTACCCCCGCAGCCTCCCCCCCCCCCCCCTTTTAATTTTTAGCCAGCACATAACGTGTTCTCGTATATCCTCACCGTGACGTGTAAATGTGAGCGCCTGGAGTTTCACATACATAATTTCCAGCCAATGATTAATGAAGATGTCAAAAGAGAAAGATTTATCTGCCAAGCTATTTCCGTCGCCATCGCGCGGGGCTGAGCTATGGGGCTTTTGTTTTGTGTGGACGAAGAGCTGGCACGATTTTGTTCTTCGGAGGTCGAGGAAGTTTGTCGTGTTCCTCGTGCGCGTTCTCTGTGCGTTCTGTCTCGTTCTCTCTCTCTCTTTTTCTTTCTTTCTTTCTCTCTCTCTCTCTCTCTCTCTCTCTCTCTCTCTCTCTCTCTCTCTCTCTCTCTCTCTCTCTCTCTCTCTCTCTCTCTCTCTTTTTTTTCCCCCTCCGCTCTCAGAGACAGCCTCAGAGAACGGGAAGTTTGTAATTTCTTCAAGCTTCTGAGGCACAAAAAAAAAGAAGAAAAAAAAGGAAAGAAAAGAAAAGAAAAAAAAAAAAGTTGAAGTTTTATTACATGCCCCAGAAACCGAGGCTGCATAAAAAGTACAAAAAAGGGAAATGAAAAGAAAACAAAAAAACGAAAAAAAAGAAGAAAAGAGAGGGGAAAAAAAAAGTATAAGAAAAAATTACCACAACAGCGAAGGTCTTGAGAGGTACGCCAAAAAGATCCTTCTAGTGTAAACATACGAGAAAGTGTAAAAATTATAAACAAGAAGAGCTTCCACGGTCTAAACAAAGAATCAGACTCATGATAAATATCTTCCCATTTAATGAACAAAAATATGAACAAAATTCCCCTAGACAGAATCCGACTATACATACACAGAGACTCCCCTTCTCACTCCTGCCACTAATTGTAAATAAGGATTTTGTCATTAAAATATAAACTACATATATCGTACGTGAGAGTTAGTATAATATAAACAGCTGCCAGACAATATAAGTATTAAGAGGGTCGTCATATAGTTCATTTCCGAAGTGAAGTTACATTTGAAACGCTTTAAGATGATGTGTCGAAGCGGCCTCCGTTTGCAGAAAGGCGCCGTGACTGATAAAAAAGAAGAATGACGAAGGAGGAGAGGTGAAAGAGAGATAAAAAGAAAAAAAAGGAGTGAGTGAAAGAGAGAGAAAGAGAGAGAGATAAAGAAAGAGATAGATAGATAGATAGATAGATAGAGAGAGAGAGAGAGAGAGAGAGAGAGAAAGAGAGAGAGAGACAGAGGGAGAGAGAGGCAGAGAGATAGATAGATAGAGAGAGAGAGAGAGAGAGAGAGAGAGAGAGAGAGAGAGAGAGAGAGAGAGAGAGAGACGAAGTAAAAAAGTTACATACCTTGATGATGTATCGACCAGAGTCTGCGCAGAGAGACTTACTTCCTCTTCGTCTTATAGTCTCTCTCTCGTCGTCCTCTATTGTGTGATATCTTTATTGACTTAATCATCTATATGTATCTAAATACATACATACCCTGAGCATACATGTGCGTATGTGAAAACAAGTGTAAAAAAAAAAACTTAAATGTTCATACACACACATATACATATACATAAACACAGACCAATGCTAAATGTGTTGAACGTGTCTCATTTACATAACAGTGCTAGTATTTTTGCCATTGCTTATTCTTAATTGTCTTTACAGTGCTCTGTGTTCTTCTCATGCAAGATGCTGACCCGAAGAAGGAAGATATTTCCGAAGAAAAAAGAAAAGAAAAAGAAAAAGAAAATAAGCCCGAACGTGATGGTAAGAAGAGAATGGAGATAAACGTAAAGAAAAGAGGATCCAAGGAACACAAGAAGAGGAATTCGATATCAGGAAAGAGAATCAGAAACGACAGTTAATACCACTCTTGTGCTTCGATTGCTACAAGGGATCTTATCACACCCTGGCTCTTGGTACGTGTAAGGGGAGGGAGGGGGGAGTAGATGAGGGGAGTAAGGGGGTTAAGAGGGGTAAAGGAGAGGGGAAAGGGGGAGTAGACGTAGGGGTAAGGGGGTAGTCTGCTAAGGTATGTCTTTGTTTATGTATAGTTGCGCTTGGCATTATGTCTACCCATTTTTCAACGTTGCTATGTTTTGATGTCCATTGTAGCTTTGTAGCTGTGCTGGCAGCGAGTGCTTGAATGAAATATCTCATACAACCTAGTAACTAAAAGACAAAGTGAGCAGTGACAGGAATCATATCCAGCCTAGCATTAGTGGAAGGCATAAATCACTCAAGCTGTTCACAGTTATCAAATCTTGCTGCTCACAATCACGGAAAATCACCACAATTGAATGAGTTTCTAACAAATGAGAATAATGCGTCTAGGCAAAGAAACTCAAGCCACAGATCGGACACAATGAATCAAGGCAAATTACTTCTGTTGAGAAAATAGCTGACAACCGGAACATATAAACCATGGTGCCTCAGTCTCCCTCTCTCTCTCTGTCTTTCTCTTTCTCTCTTTCTCTTTCTTTCTTTTTCTGTCTCTGTCAGTTTGTTTGTATCTCTATCTCTATCTCTTGCTTTCTCTCTCTCTCTCTCTCTCTCTCTCTCTCTCTCTCTCTCTCTCTCTCTCTCTCTCTCTCTCTCTCTCTCTCTCTCTCTCTCTCTCTCTCTCTCTCTCTCTCTCTCTCTCTCTCTCTCTCTCTCTCTCTCTCTTTCTCTCTCTCTCTCTCTCTCTCTCTCTCTGTATATATAAATATATATATATATATATGTTTTATTTTTATATCTATCTTCTTATCTATATCTCTCTATCACTATATCTATCTTTCTAACTATTCATATATATATATATATATATATATATATATATATATATATATATATATATATATTTATATATATATATATATATATATATATATATATATATATATATACATACATACATACACAAATAACTTTGCCCTCATCTTTCCGTTTCTAATTCTGTTTCCAACATGACACTCACATCCTTCTCGGAGCCTGACTAATACCATGAAACGTGCGGCTCCAGTCCCGTTCTTTTTTATCGCTTTGCAACCAGATGTCGTTGATGATGTTGCATATCACCCACCCCCTTTTCCTATAGCTATTAACCTTGGACGTTAGTGGCAAGGAGCTTTCACCCCCCCCCCCCCCCCCACACCTCTACTCTCCCCAATACGTTCACAGACGTACAGAAACGTACA
>NC_061859.1:14318952-14336452 GCF_019202785.1 Penaeus chinensis
CCCCCCCTCTTCTGCTCCTCTCTCGGCCTCTCTTTCTCCCCCTCCTCCCCTCTTTCTCCCTTCCTCATCCTTCCTCTCCCTTATAGCGATCTCACTCTCACGTTAAGGCAAGATATATCTACGTTTTAAGGGATGATATACGTAAGTCACTTGTTCAAGACTTGTGATGGTTTAGACTTTTGCCCTAATCAAAGATGTTTAATTTTGAGACCCGGTGAATCCGCTATGGTAAGGGAAGGGGGGGGGGCTGGGTATTTTTATCATTATTTATTCGTTTTTAGTATCATTATTTTTGAGGGGTTGTGAATATTGTAGCGAGAGAGAGAGAGAGAGAAAGCGAGAGAGAGAGAGAGAGGTAGAGAGAGAGAGACAGACGGAAAGAGAGAGAGGGCGTAAATGAAGAATGGGTATTAAAGAATAAATACCAATAACAATAAAAAATAAATTAATATTTGAATAAAGGGATAACAAGAAGAAGGATAGTAGACAGAAATAAATACGAATGGACAGAATCGCCATCTTGAACGCTTCTTCCCTCGATCTCCTCGAAATAATTAAAATCTTCCCGGCTATAAGTCTGATCCTCAGGACGCCAGCCAAAGCATCGGAGGAGGAAAAGGGGGAGACATGACCCCCCTTCTCCTCCTCCTCGTCCTCCATCCACCCACCCTATGATATCTAGCCCCTCTCCTTTCTCGCTTCTCTCTCCCTATATTTCCTCTCTTGCCTCTCTCTTTTAATGCTCTCCTCATCCCCCCCTTTTTGTCTCTCCTTTGTTTACTCTCACTACACTCTCTCTTCTCCCTTGCCCACGCTTCTCCCCCTCTCTTCTTCTCCTCCCTCGCCTCCTCACCCTATCGGCCCCTCCCCCCCTTCCTCTCTCCTACCTCGTTCCCCCACTCCTTTCCGCCCCTCCCCCCCTTCCTCTCTCGACCCCCCATCCTCTCCTACCTCGTCCCCCCCTTTCCTTCTCCCCCCCCCCCTTCGGCCAACTCGTCTCTTCTCGCTCGCTCGTCGCGCTATTCATCTTATCTCTTGGTTTTTGCCTTCTCTTTCTCTCCTCCAGTGATCAATAAAGGAGTCGTGGGGAAAGACAGAGAGGGAAAGAGAGAGAGAGAGAGGGAAAGAGAGAGAGAGAGGGGGGGTGGAGGAGGGGGAGAGGAGGAGAAACAGAAAGAGAAAGAGAAAGACATAGAGATAGATAGATAGATAGAGAGAAAGAAAGATAAATAAATAGATAGATAGAAAGATAGATAGATAGATAGATAGAGAGAGAGAGAGATAGAGAGAGAAGGGCGATGGTCGAACGATTGTCTTCATTCGAATCGAATCTTCTGGCTTTATAAACCTATTTGGCAATTATTATAGTAATAACTATCACCATTATCATCGCCGCTGAATAACTTTCAACATCATAATTACCAACATAGTCCTTATCAGTACTATCATTGTCATCATAATTTATCATTATTTCCATCCTCATTATTCCAATCATCATCATCACTGGTGCTGTCGATAACAACAACAACAACAACAACAACAACAACAACAACAACAAACTGCGATTCGTAATAGCAAATACAGAAAGTGTCATAAATATTCCCATCAGCGTTAGCATCATACTACAACCATCACTGTTTGTTCTGCTCGTTCTATGACCCGGCGCCATGTACAATTATTCCGCATCTGATCGTAGGCCCAAAACATGGCCGATTTGAACTGATTCGTAACAGGAATGGTTATGTGAAGAATGGGAATAAAGGGTTCAAATTTGATAAAAGGCGAAGGAGGAGAAAGATGGAAGGACGGAGTGAGGGAGGGGTTGAGAAAGGAAGGAAGGAAGGGAGGGAGGGAGGGAGGGAGAGTGAGAGATAGATAGAGATAGGGATAGATAGATAGATAGATAGATAAATAGATAGATAGATAGAGAGAGAGAGAGAGAGAGAGAGAGGATGAAAAGAGAACAGATACTTATATAATGTCCGAAATCATACTAATGAGACATGTAAAAATCTCGAATCTCGAAATGAAATTTACTACAAGGCACACATACACACACACACAGACACACACACACACACACACTTAGACACATTACACTTGCACATAAACACACAATTCCGCACGTATAAGTAAGAAATTTGCGCAAAAAGCTTTAGTTAGTGCTTGTCCCCGAGTGAGCAAGATGGCGGTCATCGTAGCGTGCGGAGCCGACATCCGTCAAGGCGGTGAAACCACAGCCGGAGGGGGGAGGAGGGAGGGGAGCGAGGGGAAGAGGAGGGAGGAGGGAGGGGAAAAGGGAGGGAGGGAAAGAGGAGGGAGGAGGGGAAGAGGAGGGAAGAGGAGGGAGGAGGAAAGGGAAGAGGAGGGAAGAGGGAGATAGAGGGGAAAAAGAAGGGGATGAAGGGAGGGAAAAAGAGAGAGGAGGAGATGGAGGAAAAAGAAAAAGGATGAAGGAGGTGGAGTGAGGGAAAGAGGTAGTGGATCGAAGGAGGGAGGGGGGAGGAAGGGGGAGGGGAGAAGAAAAGGAAGGCTTTAGGAGGGAAAGAAAGGAAAGAGGGAGAGGCAGAGTATAGACAGAGAGAGGGGGGAGGGGGGGAGGGAGTAAGAAAGAAAAGAAAAGGAAGAGGGAGGGGTAAGGGAGGGGCAAGGAAGGGATTAGGGGGAACAGAAGAAAAGAGAGGTGTGGGAGGGACCACGTTGGAAGAGGTAGGAAACACACGAATGAATGAGAGGAAAATGAAAGAGGAAAAAAAGGCAAAAAAAAAAAAAAAAATCGTTTTCCGCGAGAGATAACGAACACCAGAAATATTAACAATTTAAAAAAATATGTATAAACATAATCATCATCATAAACACAAATACCGATAATAATAACAAAAAATTCATAACAAAACCATTAACCAATGATAACATAGTGAATAAAATTGTAAAGAAAGGAAGCAATAGAAAGAGAGAAAACAAAACAGACCAAATAAACCATAAACGGAAGACAGAATGAACGAGAATAAGCGAAATAAGTCAGTAAAGGTAACGTCTCAGTACTAGCAGCTAAGGATACCGACATTGTATAAGGTGATGGCGGCAACTATTGAGAGGAGGGAGGGAAGAGGGGGAGGCGGGAGGGGGAAGATAGAGGGGGGGAGGGGTGAAGACATGAAGGAGATGGTCTAGAGAGAGAGAGAGAGGGAGGGAGGGAAGGAGGGAGGGAGTGAGAGAGAGAAAGAGAAAGAGAGAGAGAGACAGACAAACAGACAGACATACAGACAAACACACACAGACAGGTAGAGACAGAGCCAGATAGAGCCAGACAAACATACAAAAAAAAAGAGAGAGAAACACAACAATTAACCCGAATAAAGAAATAAAACCAGCACCAACAAAACAGAAACACCCAAAAACATAAAACAAAAGAGAAAACAGAAGAGAAAACAAAAGAGAAATCAGGGAGAGACGTAAGAGAAATAATGAAATAATGAAAGCCAAGGATTAAGAGGTTAAAGACGTGAGTGATGGGCGCCAGTAACACGAGGGGGTCGGCATCCCCGCCAGGATACATGGCGTGTGGGGCGTAGGAACCTCGTCAGTGCAGGAGACATGGGGGTATTCAGGCCCATCCTCATTTCTCCTGCAGGAGGCGTAGGCGGGGATAGGAAGGGAGGAAATGTGAGTGTAAAAAGAAGGGGAAAAAAATAAAGGGGGGGTCTATCGGATTTCAAAGCCTTTTTTCGTAAGGCAGAAAAGAAATATTTAATGAAAATATAGGTTTAAACAGCATAAACTTTATGTTAATAATTTTGAAAATGAAGCGGCCATATATATTCAAACAATCACTGATTTTGCGATCTCATATAAACAAAAAGTATCGAAAAACAAAATAATTAAAGAATGACCGCAAAGAAGGAAAAGAGGAGGATGGAAAGAGCGGAGGAGGATAATGAAGGAAGCGAGAGGGATAATAAAAGATGGGGGAAAGAAATAATTAGAGGAAGTGGAAGATGTCAGTGCCTCTGATAAGAAAAAAAGGAAATAAGAAATAAAGAAAGAGAAAGAAAGGCAATAAAAACAAAACAAAACAGATAGATAGAAGAAATAAAGACAAGACAAAAGAAAGAAAGAAAGACGTAGAGGATATCAGTGCCTGGGATAAGAAAAGAGGAAATGAGAAAGAAAAAAAGAAAAAAAGAGAAAGAAACACAGACAGAAAGACAAGAATGAGAGACAAGAGAAACGAAATAAAGAGAGTCAGAGAAGTGAGAAGGAGCCGGGCTTTCCGAAGACAGGTGTCCCAAGATCGGTTATTACAGGAAGAGGAGGAGGAGCTAAAGGAAATGAAGACGAGAGATGAGCACGATAGCGACGAAGAGACGATTTAGGATGAATTGCGTCTCATTAAGTGAAACAAAAAAAGGAATGGAAGAAAAGGAACAAAATAACGAACGGAACCACAGAGAGAAACGAAAGAGAGCGAGGTAGAGATACAAACGCACAGATAAAATAAAACAAAGATTCAGTATTAGAAAGGATCATACTTGAACAAATGTTGTGATGTAAGGATACAAGCATTTAAAAAAAAAAAAAAAGATAAAACAAACAAACACAAACACGGAATAAAACAACCACACAGCCAGTACATCCACAGGAACCCCAGCCATCAAAACCAAACAACCGCCATTTAATAATAATAAAAAACACACACACAAACAATAACATTATCAGTAGGGAATATAACGTAGTGTTTGTCAGCCATTTAAGCAAAGGGGGCGCCAGGGGATGGAAAATGGTTAATGCGAGTGTAAGAGGGTGAGGGGAGAAAGTGAGGGAAAGGGGAGAGACAGACAGAGAGAGAGAGAGAAAGAGAGAGAGTGAGAGAGAGAGATAGCGTGTGAGAGACAGAGACAGAGACAGTGACAGAGAAAGAGACAGAGACAGAGAGAGAAAGAGAAAGAGAGAGAGTGAGAGAGAGAGAGAGAGTGTGAGAGACAGAGACAGAGACAGTGACAGAAACAGAGAGAGAAAGAAATAGAGGAAAAGGGGAAAGACAGAGAGAGAGAGAGTACCGTAGGGTGAGGGGCTAGGAAGGAAGACGGCCATGATTTAAAGCTCGGATATGCGACAAGGCCGTAAAGTGCGAAAATCTACGAGAGCGCAACTCCAGGGAGTAATGACGCCAGTTTGAAAGGCTGAGTGGGGGAAATGAGAGGGAAAGGGAGAAGAAGAGGGGGAAGGAAGAGAGAGGCAGGAGGAAAAAGAGGGAGGAGTGGGAGGGAAGGAGGGAAGGAGGGAGGGAGAAAGAACGAAAGAGAGAGAGAGAGAGAGGGGGAGACAGACAGACAGAGAAACAGACATATGTGCATACATATATATATATATATATATATATATATATATATATATATATATATATATATATATATGCATGAATGAATATGTACATATATACACACATATATTCATATTTAAATAAATGAATAGATAAATAAACATAAATATATATATACATACACACACACAAACATACATAAATCATATACATGTATAACGACAACTAATCCACGGACATTTCCCAAAATCCAAAATTCGTGCGACGCCATAATTTCGCGGCTAAAATTCTAAGTGAAAAACAATATCCTTCTCTATAAGCGCCGGACGGTTTAAGCAAAGGGTATACGCATGGAGGAAAATGCATATCGTACCGTCATTCCGAAGGGGGGTTTAGCCTAGCAATTTGCAGGGCCCTTTTCATGCAATTAAGATGTCACCTGATAATAATATATTGTTGCAGTGAATAATGCAGGTGTTTTATGCGCCTCGTGACAATATCAAGGCCATGGGTTTGGGGGGAGAAGGGTAGTAATAAAGTAATAAAGTAACTTTGAGATTAGACTACTTCATTGGTTTGATGATACTTCTGTAATACGTTATTTCTGGGTGGATGTAAATCATTAATCGGTTATATTGCGTGTGTGTGTGTTTTTTCACGTTTATGGTCAGACATGGAGCACTATGAAAAAGTCTTTAATATCTGTCTTCATTGTTATTGCTTACATTAATTACATAGTGATTCTTCAGAAAAAAAACAAAAAACCTGGCAGACTCACAAAAAGACACGAAAAAAGAAACAGAAACGATCGTTTTTTAGGGAGGTATTCGGTTATTAGCAATACCGATTACACATTGATGAAATATCAAATTCTTAAGAACAAGGACTTTTTTTTAACCATCTACCCCTAAGGTCCTTTAACACAACCTCCCTCCATGAGTTCCGCCGAATGATTTAACAGGCTGTTGAAAAGTTATAACCCGGCCTTGGGTACCTAAGACAAAATCTAATTGGTCGTCTGGCTATGTACCGAAGCTCCTGATTGGTCGTTTTCTCGGCTTATCGTTCTTTTTTTTCTACTTTTTCTCCTTCATCTTTGTGTTGTTTTTTTTCATCCTTGAGACTCTCCTAAATCCTTAGCTAGACGTCTTGACTTATAGGGAAAGATAATGAAATCCGGATAACAAATGACCAGAACTCCTTTAAACAACATATTTTGGAAGAGAGGAGGTGGAAGGGGGAAGGGGGGGGACAAGGAGGGACAGAAAGTGGGAGTAAGAGGAGGAGGAAGAAGAGATGAAGAGAAAATGATAAATAAAGACAAGAAAATTGAGTACGGGACGAAGGAAAGAAAAAAGAAAGAAAGGAGAGAGAGGGGGAGAGGGAGCGGGAGAGAGAGAGAGAGAGCGAGAGAGAGAGAAAGAGAGAGAGAGAGAGAGAGAGAGAGAGAGAGAGAGAGAGACGCAAAAAGGAAAATGGGAGGTACTCCTCTGATAGGCCTAGATTACCAAATCGATAAGGCATTATTGTCGGGAAAAGGGACAAACCTTCAGGGATTAATTGCTCTCAAATTAGGTATTCTTAAGACGCAACAATCACAGGTTAATCGCCTGCCGGTCAATTCTGCAACATCACTCGTTAACGGCGTTGCAATGAAGCCATAAAAATAATCACCAGCCTGACTACGCATTACTTATTATCATGTTGACAACGCTGATATATAACCGTCCCTCGCAACCCTTTTCTTCCCTGGACTTACGAGTGTGAAGGAGAAAGGAAGTTACGCGAGAAGGGAGAGAGAAAAAGAGGCGCCGTTTTTGTAAGTTTTTCTTATTTTTTAATTATTTTTCTCTCTCTTTTGATCCTTCTCTTTCTCTTTCTCTCGATTCTTCTCTTTCTCTCTCTCTCTCGCTTCTTAACTTTGTGTCTCTTGTTTGTCTTTCTTTTTTTCTCGCTCTTTTTCCTTATGTTTCTCTCTATCTCCGTTTTCTTTTTTTTCATCTGTATTTTTTCTATGGTGTGTTGATATTATTTTTCGATATCTTGCAGATTTTTGCATTTCTCTTATTGATTTTACAGTTTCTTTTTCCTACTAGAATTTTCTGCCTTTTTTCGTATCTTCATGTTTTTTTTTTTCGCTCTTTCTTTGGAATTATTCTGAACCAACTTAGAAAAAAAAAAAAAATCGCTCGCTTTTTGCGACAAACGAACATTGAGATTTTAGAAACGACTTACGCCAAGACTTACTGATAATCCCGATCTTAAAACCTGACGAATTATGCCGAAATCCGTAAAGAAAATACACACTAAAAAAAAACTATCTCTTTCACACATTATAAAACTAAAGAAATAAAAGCATCCACCCAGTCCTTGAATTCTATAAATAAAAAAAAATAAAACGTTTAATCTGAAGTCCAAACGCGGCATCAAGGACACCAAGCACGAGGAGATCGAGGAGCGTCGCAGGAACAAACACAATAAAAACAAAATGAAACTCAAAAGAAAAAAAAAAAAAAAAGAAAAAAATGTACTCGACCGATTTATGGGAATAATTGTCATTCGTCGCCGGGATTTCCATCACACCGAGTCTGACATTACTAATAATCGATCACCAAGCAGCCCAGTCCTTACCTGAACGATCATTTTCAGCGTCGGAGAGAGATTAAGGAAAAAAAAAAAAAAAAAAAGCATTAGTCCGCGCTGCTGAGTCGTGCCTGCTTGCGCCCTCTCACTCTGGAAGGCTTCGGGAGGGCGGGAAAGCATTTGTGCGTTTGCCTTCAAAATTTGGGGATTCATTTCTTATTTTTAGAATTATTATCATTATTATTATTTGTTATATTTATTTATTTGTTTATTTATGTATTATTATTTTGAGATTTGATTTTTAAAAAGGTTTAAATGCATATCATTATTGTTATAATTAATATTAGTTACATTCATTATCATTACTATTATTTTTTTTGTTTTTGTTATCATTATTATTATCATCACTGTTATGATAATGATTACTATTGTTATTACGATACATTTTATATATTTTTATATGTCTTTCTGCTGGTGAGGTTTATGACATATGGATTTCTGGGACTAACGTCTTTATCTTTATCTAGATCTGACGTCATCCTCTGTATCCACGCCCCCCACCCCACCCCCCACCGCCACCTTCTCGCAAAATAAAAGAAACGAAAAAAGGTTAAACTAAACTATTTCGATTTACTTTTGTTTCGTTTGCTTCTTCGTTACGTCAATGCCTACTCCTCTCTCGCCTCTTCTCGATTTGCGTCATTCCTCCTTTATTTGAGCTTCTACTGATTTCTTTTCCTTTATGCATCACGTCTGGCGATATACCCTTTATCCCAAGCTGATAACCACATATATTTTATGTAAATATCGAAAGTGATTGTGGCGATAACATGCAATTTACTGGAGTTGTTTAACATATTTCTTTTTATGAATAATATTGGGCAATCTTCACGGGTATCGCTTATTCTAAATCACCCGAGAGGCTATGTCATCTGTAGCAGCGTGCTTTCGGTCACTGCAATAAAAGAGTGGACATTGGTGGTTATTGAAAGCCTAGCTTGTTCTAATTGCCGTCGTTACGTGAGTGAATAAAGAGCATAAATATATCTATGACCAAATCTCGATCCAAAAGCATTAAATACATATATACACGAAAATAGTCCTTTAGCCTACTTCAAGCGTGCATTGCCATAATTCAGGGCGTTAACATCGACCGAGGCTAACCTTGAGTTAAAGGATAATTCGTCTTTCATATTCTACCGTCATGATGAACTCCCCGAAGTATTAAATCGCAATAAAACCTGTTTAATGTACCGAAGCTCGCGGAAACTTCCCAGGAGGTCGGCCGAGCTAGACACCCTCGCGGCCGGCCACCTCCTCCTCCTCTTCCCACAAGTCATTTTAGCCTGTTATCTTCCAACGCATCCATCAGAAGGAGGCTGTCTCGGAAAATGAAACACATGGCCAAACTTTATGGTACCACGACGTACCTCGGCCAGGTAGGTACTTGGGTGGCGCGGCGGTCGCTGGGTTGGTACCAGGGCCTTGCACGGAGCTTTTGGGGCCGGGAACGACTCCTGCTGTGCTGTCTGAGGACGACCGCCGCGCCTCGTTCCTCGGTGGCACAGCCAGGGACGAAAGTAGCGGGCGGGAGGCTTCGAGGGCCACACGGGCAAAGCCTTTAAGTACTAAGGACAACGAAGGAGCTACATCTCAATTAGAACTCAGAGCCGTTCTTGTGAAGGGGCGTCCCCACGCGCAGCGACTTGCACATACCAATGAGAATGCGAATTGAACTCTGGGCAATGTCATTATGTCTAAGAGAACACAAAAAATACGTTATGTCCGAGCCATTTCTCCGTTTTATTTTCTTTGTCTACTAAGTCTTCGTCACTCTCGTCTCTTCCTTTTCTTTTTCCTACTTCACTGGGGTAAAATTAAACCTTGGAGAGAGCTTGCGACTGAGGTCGTAAATATTTAATGACCACCTGAATCACCGTCACCATCTGACGTAAAATTATAGTCACATGCAATTTATGAATGATTTTTGCTTTCTTTGTCTATGAATCCTGGAGTTGCAGCCTTTTTTTAGTACTTCATCTACCAATCACCTGCTGTTTCCACCATCAATTGAAGCGCAGGCCTGCGTGACTGACGGACAATAAGATACTGAATAACCATACAGCCATAATTGTCAAGTTACCCTTACCCAAATCAGTCGGTCGCCTTTTTTCCCCCTAAAGGCTTAATTAGTGTGCCAAACCTAACGTGCTCTGGAAGAATATGTGGCCAAGGCCTCTGCCAATTACCTCCTTAAATCACAATAATAATTCTTTCGTCATCTTATCAATAGCCTTGGAAGAAGAATGCGGGCCAATCCTTCATGCCTTCGCCATCAACCATGAGAAAAAGGAAACGTGGTTGGTTACCAAGCAAAGTGGCTTCGTGGCGCCAAATGAACAGCCAATGGGCGACAGAAGCTCATCCGCCGACCAATCAGCGTGCTAATTCCTCTCTGTCTAACGACCAATAAGAGGCCGCGACTCTTTTTCTTTAAGCTTAGGAGGTTCTAGATCTTTCCAAACTTATGAAGATGTAACAACGCGCTTATTTATCCCGGGTCTTCTAACGCACCGCAGAAATGCTAAATGAATTGTTTAACATAAAAAGAAAATAAAAATTCGCACCGCGCACCTCTTTTTTTACAACTAATCTTTTAAATGATATATTCGGCAATCGCAAAGAAATTCATGATGCGTAGCAAATCCATACACATATAAAAATAAATGAAAAAAGGTAGAGAACTATTAAATAAACATTTTAACGAGCTTTCTCCGCCCGCAACAGATGTCACGTGACTTTGTACATGAGATAGATAAATATCTTTTATATTTTAGTTTTTATTTTATTTATTTATTTATTTCTAACGAATAGGACTGTGACGGAGTGTTTTGTTCTCAAAGCGTTTCGTTTAAAAAATAAGAATATAGATATAATCCTGTTTAAATGGTGAGAAAAAAGTGATAATGTTTGATAAATATTAATATTCCTCTTCATTTCATTCGTCTCTTTTTTCTTACTATTCTCTATCTTCTCTACGTATCTATATTATTATTTTTTTCTCCCTATGTCTTTCATTCCCCAATCTCTCACAGTTCATCTCTATTCATTTTCCTCTGCCTCTCTTTCTTTTTTTTTCCTTTCCTTTCTCCTTTCCCTCTATCTTTCGCTTTCCTTTCCTTCTTGACTTCACTCTCCTCTCTCTCCTTCCTCACCCTTCCTATCCCATTATTCTCTCTTTCTCAATACACTCTACTCACCACGCCATTTTTTATACAATATTTTGTAAGTCGAGAAGAGGATATAAGTAATCAAGCTGAACATACTTACAACATTTTCTATTTCAATTCATACATCACCTTCTATTGTTCATTCGATTTTATATCATGTACACCTATTTCGCTTGACATTAATTTATATCATATTCTACAGCTAATTCATGAGCGTGCTTTTTTATGAACATAAATATAAAATAAAACCATCTGCGGTTAATGGAAAATTATTTGTTTATCTTCCAGGCAGACGACAACGAAAAGGTAATGTACACACTATAACACATAACGAGAATAACATGTCGAAGCGATATTACTTCGGCTGGTGTGATGTGCGTATGAATATTCGTGAGAATGAGTTAGAAATGAGATAAAATGTGTATGTATATGTGTACAAAATAAATGAGGGATCAAATAGAAACATATGTACGTATATACATATAGATAGATAGATAGGTGGGTAGATAGATAGATAGATAGACTGATAGATAGATATACATATTTCTATTCTGAACTTTATTTTTTTATTTTTTTTTACATGATTTTATCTATAAAATGGAAAAGAAAAATCCAAACGATAATTTGAGACTAAATTAAAGAAAGAAAGAAAGTAAAAAAAAAAAAAAACAGCTGCTACCTCCCCCCCCCCCCCCTTTTCCCCCATCCCCCCAATAAAAAATCAAACCAAAACCATTGCCACCGACGGCCCTATACCCCACCCCCACCCCCTCCCACCCTTTAGAACGGGGCCTCTTAGTGGCAAGGGGGAGGGGAAGGGGAGGGGGAGGGTGTCAAGGGGAGGGGAGGGGGTAGGGATATCAAGGGAAAGGGAAGGTGGAAGGTGGTATCAAGGGGAGGGGAGGAGAGAGGGGTATCAAGGGGAGGGGAGGAGAGAGGGGTATCAAGGGGAGGGGAGGAGGGAGGGGTGTCAAGGGGCAGGTATGCGTCTGTGTCATCTCAAACTCGACAATAATTGACAGTGTCGGTTGTATGGACACGTTAATGGCTTGATTATGTTGCTAGCAGAAGGATTGCATCTTTTGGGCTGTTCATCATGAAGAGAGAATATAGAGCTGTGTGTGTGTGTGTGTGTGTGTGTGTGTTTTGTGTGTGTGTGTGTGTGTGTGTGTTTTGTGTGTGTGTGTGTGTGTGTGTGTGTGTGTGTGTTTATGAATGTATGTATGCACGTATGTATGTATTTTATATAAACACGTGCCCTGCACCTATGCGGATTTAGGTACAAACAATTCCCAGTTTTCATAAGCACATTTCAAACAACGATTCCGAAAAAAAAGAGAAACTATTGCCATGAATTTCCAGCTCATTCCTAATTCACTGCAATAAAGTCGTTAATGATAAAGACTTCAGGCCGTAAATCGACCTTCAACAACCACAGCAACACCAGAAAAAAATAATATTCTGTTTCTCAACTTCCGACTGTTAACTCCCGATGCAATAACTGAATGGAATTATTCCGGGTTTTTTTATTGTAATTTCTTGGCTGTCCATCTTTTCCCTAAATTATTACAAGAGGAAACGGGCATAATGATACAGAGAGTTACTAGACGAATTTAAGACTAGTCCTAATGTTTACACTCACATCCGTCTTCTTATACTTCGTAACAACCCAACATGACGTAATGAAAACCTCTACCATATTTTTATACTAAACTATACCACACATCTACCTATCTATAATCACGCCTATATTTGCGTCTCTATAACTCCTTCTACGTCTGTAATGAGAGTTCCCGTTATATAGATTCTAGAACAACGTTATAACTGAGAAATGCTGACATGGCCACAACAGATCGCACAAAGTCACTACCGTGTATTTGCGTATCCGGCCGCTTTCCACCTTTTGGAGAGAGGCAGATAGACAGACAGACTGACAGATAGACAGGCAGACAGATAGACAGACAGATAGATACACAGACAGATAGACAGATAGACAGACAGACTGATAAACAAATTGGCAGACAAACGGAGAGACAGAAAGGTAAATAGACCGACAGACAGAGACTTGTAGAAAGAGACAGTGACAGTAGCAGAGAGAAAGATAGAGAAAGAGAGGAAGGCAGACACAGAGACAAAGAGAGAGAAAGAGAATGAGAGAGAGAGATCAGGGGCGTTACTTATGATTATCGGCTATGCACTCCATCAGCCAACGGTATTTTGCAATTTCCTCGTCCCGGCGGTAGTACAAATTGAAAAGAAAAACCTCTTTCGTGAAACCTTCCCGTGTACAGCGCTGGTGGAAGCTTACATGGAGGGTTATTTTGGCTTCTTTGTGTTAATTCTGAATTTTCAGATTTTTTTTATTATCTATTTATTTATTTATCTATTTTATTTATTGTATTTATTTATTTATTTTCGTAATGGCCTTATACTTGTTCGCTTCGTTTTATGTCTGTAAGATTTGTTTTCTTTCACATTTAAGAACAAACAAATAAGAAATCTTAGTTATGATGTTTTTTCTTCTTCTGTCAGTAACATCAAACTCATTTTCTAACATATAATTCCCTCCTTCCATAATAATAATAACAAAAAAGGAGAAAATAAAAAATATATATAAAAAAGGATCTAACTGCAAGCAACAGTGATCCACAAAACTGACACGAGGTTGCAGTTGACAAGGTAGTCAGTCGCCATTGCGCAGAGAACCATATCATTTGCAATACTGTCATTTACAGTTTGGATCAGGGAAATTGCTCTGTGTACTCCCCCCCCCCCCCCCTTCCTCTTCCCTTCCCTCTTACTCCCTACCCTCCCCTCCCTTCCCTTCCCCCTTTCCCCCAACTCTACTCTCCCTCCCCTATCCCCTATCCCCCCCCCCCCCCTTCTACAGGATATTCAGAGGGTGCACAGCTGTCAGTCAACCTCCCCCCCCCCCCTCTCCCTCGGGCTGAATGTGTCCCTGCCTTCTTTCTCTCGCCCTCTCTCTCTCTCCCTCTCTCTCTCTCTCTCTCTCTCTCTCTCTATCTATCTATCTATCTATCTATCTATCTATCTATCTCTCTATCTCTCTATCTCTCTATCTCTCTATCTCTCTATCTCTCTCTCTCCATCTCTCTATCTCTCTATCTCTCTATCTCTCTATCTCTCTCTCTCTCTCTCTCTCTCTCTATCTATCTATCTATCTATCTATCTATCTATCTATCTATCTCTCTATCTCTCTCTCTATCTATCTATCTATCTATCTCTCTATCTATCTATCTATCTCTATCTCTCTCTCTCTCTCTTTCTATTTTTTTTGTCTCCTCAGTTATCGAAGCTATAAAAAGGAACATTAGTTTTTTTGTTGTTATTGTTCCGCTATATAATCTTTTCTTTTCGGGGATTATTACTTTTTATCAATGTAACAGTTGGTCAATTGAATGTTGTTTTTTTCATTTTCGGAAAAGTCAGTAGAGAAGGAGTCACAGTAAATTATCAGTTGTATATATACAAACACACACACGCATTTATATATATGTATATATATATATATATATATATATATATATATATATGCATATGTATATATATATATATATATATATATATATATATATATATATATGTGAATATATATATGTGTGTGTGTGTGTGTGTGTGTGTGTGTGTGTGTGTGTGTGTGTGCGCGTGTGTGTGTGTTCATATAGATTGATAGATGGATAGATATAGATAAACATACAGATATGATAATAATGAAAATTATATAATAAGAGTAATATAAATACTGTTATAATAACAGTAATATAATTGATGATGAAAGTATCAGTAATAATCATGGTAGTAGTAATAACAATGATGGTGATAATTATAATGATGATTATGATAATAATAACAATAATAATAATAATAATAATAATAATAATAATAATAACAATAACAATGATGATAATGATAATAATAATAATAATAATAATAATAATAATGATAATAATAATAATAATAATAATAACAATGGTAAGTATAAAGTCATGTAAAAATCAATGATAACAACAATAATAATAATAACAAAGTTAATACTGATAATACTAATGGAAATATTAATAATAGAATTGACAATGATAATAATGAAAATAACAATAATAATAACTGTAATAATAATAATAATGATGATAATAATAACAATATTATCTGGCAAAAATTCTTTATGCACGACATTCGTTTAACCTTCATATCTTTATTTTGACTCTCTTGTGTTTTAAGATGGAGTTGTGCCTTTTTTATAACGTCTTTTGATGACAGAAATGCTCAGTCACTTCAGGTTCATTCTGTTCACCCAGACCTTCAGCGCAATTTATGTCGGAGCTTGAAATAAAAGCCTTTTTCCTTTTACACACACCTACGCTTCTGTCACCTAGAGTTTTGGTCTACGCGTTGCTGTGCACGAGGAGGGGGGGAAGGGGGAGGGGTGTAAGGGGGTTTCCTGGGGGGGGGGGGGGTTCGGGGGGTACTGGGATCCGGGGCGAAGGGGTATGTGTCTGGCAACTTGAGGAGAGTGTCTGGGGCGAAGGGGTATGTGTCTGGCAGCTCGCAGACACGTTCAAGTCTTGGCATGTGTCTCGGCCTATCTCTCAGTGGCATCTCCTCCCCTCTGGCTGGGTCGCGGGAGGTGCCGGATGGCCTGAATCAACGTGGCAGCATCTGTGTGAGGCGCCCTACAGCTCGATACCATCTTGGTATGAGGGTCTGCGACATGCCTTTACCCCGTGGCTAAATGGAGTGCGAAAGTGAGGTCCTGAATATTATTATCTACCTTAGGGTGTTTGTCACTAAAGCGGTGTTGCGCAGGTTATCGGTCTTGCTTCTGCAATATATCGCGGCCATTTCTCCTTTTTTTCTGAAGCTAGAACATATGTAGTGCGTGTGCTTAGTATTTGTATTTATACATGCGCGACATATTTACAAACATACGCATTTGAGAATCCAACAGTGATATCCATTTCCTCTCCTACTCGATATTCTAAGATTACGAGATCAAGATGTTGATTATCTCGAATTTGCAAAACGGTTCTGACGCTACTCAATGCGTTGCCATCAGATAATCTAAGCGACCTCTGTGTGCCATTCCGGGAGAATTATCACACATTCTTCCGCGCCCTCTGTGCCACGGTGAGGGATAGATGCACGGGCCGCCAGCCAGGAAGCCTTTGTCTGCTCCTCGTTTCTTCATCTAAATTTGCCTTCGTTTTGTTGTATTTATGTATATATATATATATATATATATATATATATATATATATATATATATATATATATAAAAATAATATATATATATAAAAATATATATATATATATAAATATATATATGTCTGTGTGTGTGTGTGTGTGTGTGTGTGTGTGTGTGTGTGTGTGTGTGTGTGTGTGTGTGTAAATTTGTTCATATTCGCCACACATTTTCGCTATGCTTCCTTACAGAATGAATAGCATTCGCCGCGCAGTACACTGCATGCACAGGGGCCCATGCAGTCGGAACTTGATTGGCTCGCATAGACCCAAATCCATCCGCTTGACATCTGCACAGTGCTTTTGTTGAAAACCGACAGCTGTTTGATATATCGTGTCCACGCGCATTACGTTAGAGCCGAGTTCGGACCAGCAACTGATTTAAGATTATGAAATATAACAAGCGCTCATATCCGGGGAAGCTTGGTTAATCTTTTGCATGATCTTTATCCCCCCTTCGCCCCCTCCCTACAAGCTTTGCCTCACACCCCTCTCTCTCCCTTACCTTCGCCTCATACCTCTCTCTCTCCCTTATCTTCGCCCCACGCCCTTCTCCCTCCCTCAGCTGTGCCCCATTTCCCTCTCTCCCTTACCTTCGCCCCACGTCCTTCTCCCTCCCTTGGCTTCTCCCCTCCATCACCCCGCGGCCAGAGGGCAGAGACAGTGTCCGGACTGGTGCATGAGGACCCCCGCCGTGAAAGGGGGAGTGGGGGGGGCATGGTGGGGGGAGGGGGCATGGTGGGGGTGGTAACACAATCTGTGTGCGCGAAAGGGAGGTGTTGGTAGGGAGGAGACCGCAGACTACCCGACATCGCTGTCTCTTGTGATCGAAATGTCTAATAACGTGGTTCTATAACTAGGTGGGCATAGTATAGTATTGTCGATAACGCATTTTTAAAAGAAGAATGCCTGCCACTTTTGCCACGGCGGTCTCCGCTACGTGCGAGAGCAGTCGGTAATCCCGCATCAAGTTTTCAACATTCGTAAATTATTTTCTTTGATCAGATTTAACAGCCATAGTACAAAATCCATAATCGCAAATGGTTAAAATAATTCATCGGGAACGGACAAATCTTACCCAAAACACCGGAGAATCGTGTTCGCT
>NC_061859.1:14343952-14346452 GCF_019202785.1 Penaeus chinensis
GAGATAGACAGATTAGATACACAAACAACCAGATAGATAGATACATTAATTATATCACTTTTAAAAGGCCATAAAATAATGAGTTCAAAGACAGAGCTGAATCCTTTCATTTTATGACTAGATCGAGGCCGGGGGGGGGGGGGAGGGAGGGGAGGGGAGAGGGAGAGGGGGGAGGGGGGGACGACAGGCGATGTCAAATAAGCTTGGCTTACTGGCTCTTTCAGTCTCGTTGCGGCTGAGATATAACCTCTTACACGCACATGTACACACATACATAAACACACACACGGAGGCAACTCTTTAAATAGATACGCATACAGGCATAAGGACATAAACATGCATACTTCAGACATACATATACACTTATGAAACACACACACACGCAATTACAGACACATAGCCGATCTTACACATAAACGAATATGCACACATACACACACACACACACATACTCGTACACACGCCTCGTATATCTCGAGACAAATAGAAAACAAAAAGAAATTCGTGTTGTTGAGAAAGGGCTTAAGACAAAACCTCAAATTCAGGTTTCCTTTGTTGATGCAAATATATCTTGTGGCATCTGGCGAGATAAGATAGAAGTCACTTTTTTTATCTTCTATTCTTTCTTCTTCTTCTTCTTCTTCTAATTCTTCTTTTTTTCTTTTTCTTTTTCTTTTTCTTTTTCTTTTTCTTTTTCTTCTTTTTTCTTTTTCTTCTTTCTTCTTCTTCTTCTTCTTCTTCTCCTTCTTTCTTCTTCTTCTTCTTCTTCTTCTTCTTCTTCTTCTTCTTCTTCTTCTTCTTCTTCTTCTTCTTCTTCTTCTTCTTCTTCTTCTTCTTCTTTCTTCTTCTTTCTTCTTATTTCTTCTTATTCTTCTTTTTCTTCTTCTTCGTTTTCTTTTTGGGGGATGAGTACGGTTAAGTGCGGTAGGTTATTGAAATTAAAGATAAAAAGAGAAAATAAAAGAAACAGAAAAGACGGACGGAAATTCAATTATAAATGTGTTAGACGATAAAATTATGATACCGTTCGTTGTACAAGGTTCATAAATACCCAACCTTGTTTTTTTTTTGTTTTTTTTTTTTTCCTTTCCTTTTTTTTTAGGGCGAAGAGGCGAATAGCATATGGGTTTTAGACAAACGGATTTTATGAATGAAAGAACAGATTCATAAAATAAAACAGAAAATAATTACTTGGCAACTAGCACAGTTGTCCCCATCGGGTCCTAAAAAGAACCCGAATCAAACAGAGAAAGATATAAATAAACAAATACACATCAATAAGAATAACCGAAGGCAACAAAATTCCTGAGAACCAGATATGAGAGAAGTTGATGAAGGGGGAAAAAATAATAAAGAAAAAAAAAACAAAAGACAAAACTTCCTGTATCCAAGAAAAATTGCAACTCACCTGTTGGTCGCGCTCCGGGGCCTTGCAACATGCAAATCAACATTCATCGACGCCGTACTTACCAGCAGTCCAAGGGCAGGAATTCCGAGCTGTGGATTGAATGTAACCGATCATCGCATGGGTTTACGTAGGCCAATGTAGCGATCTACGAACAAATAGCTATAGAATGAAGGCTTTTGGTTAACAATAAACGCAAACAAAAATGAGAATGCAGACGCACTGAATGCATGATTAATTGAGATTAACTGGCTCTGTGAAAGCACGAAATGTCAACTTGGAATCATGCTATTAGTTACACACATAAAGCAATTATTTAGCTATGATGACAACGGCAACAAACTGAAAGCAGATCCAATAAAAAAGATATATGTATATATATATATGCTCGTCACTTTCAGAGATAACTAAGCTTATTATATCGACTAAAGGAAAAACAAGCTTAACACATCCTGTAAAAGGGACATGCAAGCTGCATATCTCCGACAGTTGAAACAATAATCTTTATTGATCTGCATGAGAAATCAGCTTACCATCTTCGACTCCCGAGGTGCATAAGACCTTCCCAGGCGATCTTATCCCCCTCAGAAGTCGAAGATATAAGCTTAACGTCTCTAAAAGCTGGAAGGAAAACAAAAGCAAATTGAAACATTAATAATATTTTTTTTTTTCCTCTTGTCTATCTTTGTTTTAAGTCAATGATGCAAACACATACACTATTGAAGAGAGAAACTGAGAGTGTGTGACAAGGAAATAACAAGGGAATGCACACAAGCAGAAGAATACAGATATAGCTAGTAGAGGTTGGTAATATATATCCTGACCTCCGGGGCTTTGTGCAGAAGAGTTTTTAGTGTTGGTTGTTATAAAGTACATAAATACATTCAGCTGGTGTGTGCCTTGGTATGCGTTTCTCATCCTCTTTTATTGTGTCAGAATTATAATTATTGAAAATAGATAACAAGACACTATAGTTTTTTTTTCTAACCTTCCCACGTCGTATTAGATAAGGATTCATTCATAAAATTCGAATTCCGAGAGTAAAATAACCGTAAAAGTGAAATGACTGAATATCTTTTTTCGTGTAGATTTTCA
>NC_061859.1:14356452-14366452 GCF_019202785.1 Penaeus chinensis
ACGTTAGCTTAGATTTCAGAAGAAAAAAAATATACTTATTTCTTTGTCAATAAGGATCATTTGAATCTGAGAGAGAATAATAGTAAACGTATATTCGCGGTAGTTTCTTTACTGCGTGGATAATGATCATGAGAAAATTGCAATGGACGGTAAGAAGCAATATTATTGTTGCGATGTTGATGTTGCATTTGCGTAATTGACAACCATCATGAGAATCTTTGCAATGAATAGAATGCTATCTGTTATTGATAATATCGAGTGGCAGTGGGGACATTAGCAACAGAATAGCAGACGAAATAAAACCACTACCTTTATGATGCAGTATGTCTATCATTACCATCATTATTGTCACTATCATTATTTTCATTTTTGATTATCTTTATCACTGACCTTACCATCAATATTACTATTATTCTTATGATTTATCTCTACTTCTCGTCGATAACTGCGCGTGTGTCAGTGCGAAGTTAAAGATAGGCTGCACACCTGTCAGTTCCATTAGCATAAAAAATAACATTTGTAGAAACTCGTTTATGGTCAACATATTTGGATGTGTCACGGAATCAGAAATGGAATTAAACCTCGAGATTAAATTCTTTATTGGTCCGTGGCAGTGTATATCTTTCTCTTACAGTTTAGTTGGGAGGATGATGGTGAAGATAATGGTCATGATATTAAAAACTATAATATTAGTAATCAGATAATTCATAATACATGCAAATAAGCTAGCCTGGGAGAATGGAAGGAGGAAACAAGAAATTTTGTGAAGGGAAAAATTTCTTGAGTCACCCTCGTCCTCTCTTACTTGCGTCCATCTTCGATGCTCATACCGCCCTCCCTCCACCCTGCCCTCCTCTCTTTTTCTCTCGCTCTTCTCTCCCCCCTTCTCTCTCTCTCTCTCTCTCTCTCTCTCTCTCTCTCTCTCTCTCTCTCTCTCTCTCTCTCTCTCTCTCTCTCTCTTCCTTTCTCGGTTTTTCATTACCCTCTGTTCCTCTCTCCTGCTTCCTCTCCCCCCTCCTTTTTTCGTTGACTTAAGAGCTTTGCAACCCCCCTCCAGCCTTTCCTTAGGGCCGGAAGCACCCCTCCCCCCCTCCCCTCTGCCCCCAATGCTAATCCTCCCCACAACTCCCCGCTCCCCAGCCCTCGCCCCCTTCATCATTTGCTATGCCCCCTTCAAAAGTTTCTTTCCCCCCTTCTCAACTTTCTTTTTATCAACCCCCCGCCCCCCGCCCCTCTCGACCTCTTTATAACTTCACAAGCATCCCCCCTTCTTTTTATTTATTTTCCTTTCGACTTGAATTCGTCCCTCTCTCTCTTCTCGTTCAGGGTTCTTTTCATTTCCTACTTCTCCTCTTTATCTCCCTTTCTTCTCCTTCCCCTCTTCTCGCTCCCTCTCTGCAAACACTCTTAAACCCCATTTCCCTAAGCATCGTCTGCCCCCCCCCCTATCCCCTCCTCCTTACTCCTCCATAGCGAAAAATATCTCACTCGTCCCCGTGTTATTGTTGTTGTTTTTCTTAAATTTCCTCTCATTTTATTTGTGTTTCCTTTCTCCTTCTTGATTTTCTTCTTTTCTTTCTTCTCTTCTTTCCATCCTCTTTCTTTTCTTCTTTTTTCTTCTTTCTCCTCCTGCTCCTCCATCATCACCACCTCCCCCTCCCTTGATTTAGTTTTTTTTTCTCTTCCTCCTCCTCTCCTCTCCCCTCCGTGCCTCCTCCTTCCTCTCTTACTTCCTCTCCCTCCTCTTCCTCTCCCTCCTCCTCCCATTCGTACCTCCTCCTCCCCTCTCCCATCTGTGCCTGTTCCTCCTCTCTTCCTTCCGTGTTTCCTCCTCCTCTCTTCTACTTCCTCCTCCTTCTCTTTCTCCTCTTCCTCCTCCTCCTCCCACCCGTGCCTCCTCCCTCCTCTCCTATTCCCTCCGCCTCCTCCTCCTCCTCCTCCTCCTCCTCCTCCTCCTCCTCCTCCTCCTCCTCCTCCTCCTCTTCCTCTTCTTCCTCCTCCTCCTCCTCCTCCTCCTCCCCTCTCCCCTCCGTGCCTCCTCCTCCTTCTCCCCTCTCCCCTCCGTGCCTCCTCCTCCCCTCTCCCCTCCGTGCCTCCTCCTCCCCTCTCCCCTCCGTGCCTCCTCCTCCTTCTCCTCCTCCTCCTCCTCCCCCTCCGTGCCTCCTCCTCCCCTCTCCCCGTCCCCTCCTGCTCATCTCCTTGACAACGGGAACATAATCCCTTGGAGAAGTTCAATATATCATGCAAACACACCTGCGATCTTATGTGAAGGCTTGGGGGGAAGAGGGGGAGGGTGGGGGAAGGGGTGGGAGGTTGGGGAAGGGGAAGGGGAGGAGGTGGAGGGAAGGGAGGATTGGTAGGAGGGAGAGGGAGGTCGGGGGAGGGGAGGGAAGTGGAGGGAGTAGAGGCTTGGTTGGAGGGAGAGGGAGGTTTGGGGAGGGGAAGGTGGAGGGAGGAAGAGGTGGTGGAGGGAAGGAGAAGAAGTTCGGGGAAGGGAAGGATGTTTTTTAGGAGGGAGAGGGAGATGGTATGGAGGGAAAGTGGATGGTTGCAGGGAGAGGGAGACGAAGGGAGAGACAGTGGAGGGAAGGAGTGGGAGATAAGGTGAGAGGAGGATGGAGGGAAGTGGAGAGACGATTGTACGTAGTAAGGAGAATGAGAGAGAGGGTGGTGGGAGAGAGGGAGGGAGGGGGGGAGGAGGTATGGAGGGAGGGAAGGACAGTGGAGGGAAGAGTGTACGGAGGGGAGGGAGGGAGAGCGATACGGAGAACGAGGATCCTAATGGCCAAACGTTCGCTTAGGTTTAATACACCATACTTATATATTGCGGATGTCGACCTTTTAGCACGTCGGAACTTGGCATTATCTTGCGTCGAGATCCTTTCGCCTCTCACCTCCCCCCCTTCCCTTCCTCAGCCTCTCACCTCCCCCTCCCCCCTCAACCACCCACCTCCATCCCTTCTACGCCCCTCCCCTCCTCTCCCTTACCCCCTCGGCCCCCTCGCTTCGCCTCGGGTATCAATCTTGATCAAATCTAAGGATGGAAAGGCGAATTTCTGATATAATCTAGCTCGATATATGCATTACGCGAATGATTTATGCCCCCCGTCCCACCCCCTCCCTTAACCCCTTCCCCCCCTTCTCCCCCCCATTTAGACACCCCCTATCAGGATTCCTACCCCCCCCCCCCCTTAAGGTAATTACCGCCTCTTCCCCCAGTAATGTGATGAAGAGTCATTTTCACCACGTGATCTAATGACGCCCGCTGTAATTACATTGTTAAAACTATAAGTAGCAAATGGCTTGGGACCTTCGATGGGTTTCGACCTGTAACCCCCACCCCCCCTCTCAAAAAAAAAATGCATATACTAATTCCTCGACTGTTCGCGAGTGCTGCTAATTAATACCGGAGGTAATGGGCGGAGAAATGGAAATCATTATGATTCGAAATTGGAAATAATTGATTATGATGATGACTCTGTGTTGATTTTCTTCTTCTCTCGCGCTCTCTCTTCCTTTCTTTATCTGTGTTTCTCTCTTTATTCCCTTGACAATATGGATAAAAAGACGAATGGTATATATACATACATACATACATACATACATATATATATATATATATATATTAATTTATGAATATACATATCTACATATCTGTGTGTGCGTGTGTGTGCGTGTGTGTGCGTGTGGCCTGACCCCAGCAGCTCCCCCAACCGTCTTACGTATTTTTCGCGATACTAAACAAGACGACTGTGAATTGCAAGCAGGCACCTTGCTCTCTTGGAGGCACAGTGCCACTCACCCAGGTCCTGCTCGGGTGGTCTGTCTCTCAGGCTCTAGTGCCAGGGCATTGATGCGAGGTGGCATGCCTAATATGTCTGGCACTCTCTCTCTCTCTCTCTCTCTCTCTCTCTCTCTCTCTCTCTCTCTCTCTCTCTCTCTCTCTCTCTCTGCCTATCTATCTTTCTCTGCATGCCTTTTTTTTTCTCTCTCTCTTTCTTTCTTTTCCTTATTTCTTTCAGCTAAAGCCAGACAATTTATCTTCGCCCTTTATCGCTCTTTCGAGGAATAATGTGTATTTACAACTCACTCTCTCTCTCTTTCTTTCTCTCTTTCTCTCTTTCTCGCTCTCTATATATCTATCTTATCTATCTATTTGTCTATCTATCTATCTATCTATATATTTGTCTATTTATCTATCTATCTATATAAGTATTTTCCTCTATCTATCTACCTATCTAGTTCTTTCTCCTTTCTTTGCTTATGATATATTAATTAAAAGGAAAATTATCAAAATAAATCATGAACATCTTTCTTGTGTGTGTTTAGACATCAGCTGCTCGAGTCCCATCATTATCAAAATATTTCCTTAGTAATATTGTCTATCTATTAAGCTATATCTTCAGCGCATGATAGTGAAATGTTGTTATAATAGACATTTACACAGCCAGCAACGACAAGGTCAATAGTGCATATGCAAATTACCCATACTGTGTTTAAGTATCCTTGGCGGAGAGAGGGTTATAAGGTCCTTAAAATTTTCTTTATTCACTATGTTCTTTAGTTTTCTATCTTATTATTATTATTTTTTTTTTTTATCATTATCATTCTTTTTTTTACTGGGACATTTGGAGACGTCCTTAATGGATAATAGTAATGATAATCATTTATGGTTATTTTATGAAGACTTTTGGTGATGAGAAAAATGGTGGTGCTAATGATAATGATATGATAATGATATAATGTGATACGTTGATGATGATGTTGATGCAATAACCATAATAATGATAATTATAAACATTATACTACCACTACTATTATTACTACTACTGCAACTAGCACTACTAGCACTACTACTACTACTAATAATAATAATAATAATAATAACAATGACATTTATTTTGCCATAGGGTCCCAACATCTTTATCAAAAGCCCCTTCTTTAATCCCAACAGGAAGTCTGGTTGATGCCTCAGTTTCACAAGGGCGCCGAGGAGCTCCTTGTACCCAGGGCATTAAAGTCTTGTCAGACATCAGCCCCAAAAGATAATCATCTACGCTCGTGCTTGGGTGCGTGTACCGTTGTTTGAATGCTAATGCGATATAGGAGGTTTCAGCGTCCTTGTTTTGCTTAGTTTTTTGTTTTTTGTTTTTGTCGTTGTTGGTTGGTGTCATGTGGGTGTTTATATTTGTTTTGCTGTGTCTTTCTGTTGTTTTTTTAATGTTGTTTTTCTCTTTGTATTTGTTTTTTCCCGAAATTCGTCTTTTCGTGTTTTGTTTTTTTTTATTTTTTTTTTTACTCTCTTGCTTTGATATTATTTTTACCAACAGTCTCCTCAGAAATTCATTCTCCTATCTCCTTCTATCTCTTCTCCTTGTATCCCATCCCCCCTTTTTTATCATTCGTAATCCATCTCCCTTCTTCTTTTACTCGCCTCTTATCTCCCCCATTCCAACCACGGTTAAAAATAGATACACCATGGATAGAAAAAGATACACCATAGCTTCAAAAAAAGATACACGCACAAACAAGCGAAGGCTAACAACCATTAATTGAGAGATATGTCCGAACCTCAGACAACCCCCCCCCCCCCTGGTAAAAAAAAAAAAAAAAAAGAGAAAAAAAAAATCTTGCCAACAGCTCGTTAACCAAATATTCTATAATGGACGAAATACTTTGGCAGAATGGAGGCCGTTAAGCTCTGTTTGGCATCGTGAAGCATAGACAGATGACAGTTAAATGTGGGTTATTTCGGGGTGGATAAAGATTAATAGTTTGTTTTCCTACTTTCTGCATTTTTTTTCGGGCATTTTTTTGAAATGTATTTTGCTTTGTGCGCTTTGTGGCTTTTGTGTGAGCGGTATCAGGAATGATTGCGCTGCTATAATGATGCTGGTGATAATAATAAGATTGATATGATGATGATGATAATAATAATAATGGTAATGGTAATGATGATCAGGAGGAAGGTGATGATGATGATCATGACGATAATGGATATGAAAATAATGATGATAAAGATGAAAATAATAATAATAATAATAATTAATATCAATAGTTATAATGATAATAATAATCATAATAATAATAATAATAATAACAAACAGTAATAACAGTAATAATAATAATAACAGTAAAATATATATTAATAACAATGACAATAATGATAATGATGATGATGATGATAAAGATAAGAGTACTGATAATGATAATAATAACAATAATAATAACATCAACAACAAAACAACAACAAAAACAACAATAATAATAGTGTCTACAATTTAAAACTGTTTAAAAGTAAATTGAATTTATTGCAGTATATCTGGCATGTCCGACCACATGTATAACAAATATGTCTACTGCTCACGGAGGGGTCAGAGGAATTGGGGGGGAGGGAGGAAGAGAGGGGGGGGGGGGGAGTAGAAGGAAAAGGGGAATAGGGTGTAGAAGAAAAGTTGGGGGGGGGGGGAGTGAGGGTGTTGAGGAAGGTAGGATAGTAGGGGTGGGGGAGAGTGGGGGTGTTGGGGGGAATAGAATGGCGGGGATGGGGGAGAGTTGGGGTTGTAGGGGGAGCCCAGGGGTGTGACAGGTGAGGGGGGGGAGGTGGGGGTCTCAACTTTGAATTGCAAATGTTAGCAAATATTCGATCTGACTGGAGTGATATCTAAAACGATCTTTTTTTTTTTTTTCTTCAGATACCCCAAAAAGGAAAACAGAAGAAAAATATATCAAGAAAGACAGAGAATACTGAATACCCACACATACATGCGAATATTCATCTTTCTATTCTTTCATTTTTATGGAACTTCAAAAACTACAGTAAATACCTGAGTACTTTACACGCCACGCCAAGAACATTTATCTAGGCCTAAGTAACTATAATAATTTGAGCTAACGAGTTTTCTTTCCATTTGACAGTGATAACCGGTTAACACTGATCTACCCTTCATTTTAGCCGACGCCTGTGTCCCTCCACCAAACGAAAGAGGAAGTCTAAACACCCGTATTTCCTGCATATATCAAGTTATTAGCCTCGAGTCTGCGTGTGCATTTTACTTCAGTCTACCCCGAAACGTAAACAGAGAGAGTTGCCGAGTCTCGCCGGTGTCGTAAACGGGACGTAAAAGGCGTGCGTTACGAGCGATAACAAGCGCTAACTATTTCCACGCACGCAACTGAATTCTCAATGTTTTGTCGAGAATATTTTAACGATTACCTCATCCACGAATTTGCTTTTCTTTTCTCTTTCTGTTTGTATTATTTTTCATAATCTGATTTTTTCCCCTCTTTACCTTTCTTGCTCCCTCTCTCGCATGCAGTCTCGTGTGATATTATATTCACGAGCGAGTTGGGAAGGTTTACCGTTGTAGTTCCAATAAGGATATTCATGTTTGGGTATTGACGTATCGGCAGGTCGACACATGGTGAATATACGCCCGTGTCTATCGACAGCACAGCCCTTATACATTGGGGTAGCGATATTGGCTAAATGTTTTATGGTAACGCCATGAGAAAGGTAAGTGTTCACGTCAGATCAGACAGCCGATGGATTTTAAGGTAAGGTAAAAGGAAGACGAAAAGAAGATAGGAAGAATATATGTATATATGTATATAGGATCTCTTGCCCTATAAAGAGGAAGATATGATACTATTGTGATTGCTAAAATAGGGAAAGGGAGGTGAGGTAAGGGGGAAGAGGTTTTATGGGGGAAGGGGGGCGAGGTGAAGAGATGAAGAAAGCTTAGGAAAGAATAAAGGTCAAGGAAAGGCGGAAGGGGCAGGTGAAGCAGGTTGAGAAAGAGTGAAAGACCAGAGGAAAGGAGGGCAAGGGAAGAGAAAGTAAAGGAAAATGAGGAAAGGGAAGGAGGGAAAACTGGTTTTGAGGTAAACGATGGTAAGAGATGACGTTTTTCAAAGAGATGCTCATTACGCTGTCTCGACAACTGTAGAAGGGAAGCAAAGAGACTCAAACAAAACAAACGAAAGAAACGGGAAAAGAAGAAAAAAAAAAAAAAGATTTCTAAAGTAGCAGACAGAAAGCGAAAGGATTAGGGGAGAAGAGGAGGGAGGAGGAGTTCAGAACAAGAGAAAACGCCAAGAAAACGAGCGTCCTTCATTGCTCAAGGGTAATTGCTGTGCCATGAGCTCGATAATGGTACATATCATGACCTCGTAATCCGTGAAAGAAAACGGTCGTCTGTTGCGTCCATTGCTGAGGCGCTGATGGACGCTACCTGTTCAATCTATGGCGCGGATGAGGAATGAAGAGGATTGAAGAAATGGAAAGAAGGAGTAAGAGGAAAAAAAGGAGGAGATATCGGAGGGTTAAGGAAGGAGAGAGATCGGAAGACGAAGAGGTAGAACAGAAAGAGAAAATAAGAAGGAAAAAGAGGATTGAGAGATCAGATGAAGAAGGATAAAAAGATAGTGATAACAGAGAGATGAAGATAAGAACATAAAGAAAGGATAAAGTGGACCGAGGAATATCACGCCTATTTCTGGAGGAGGATTAGGAGGAAATAATATACCAAGGCCTTCCTCCAAAGCGCTAGTACCTCGATAATGACCAGGAATAATTTCGCAGTTATCTAAGTATTTCTCAAACTCAATTTTCCCCCTGAAATTAGCTAGCACTTTTTGTGGTCTCCTGTCTTTTCATTTGTCTTTCGATTCTTCGTCTTTTCTTCTTTCTTTTTTTCTTCTTCTGTTATTATTGATATTATGTTTGTTGTTGTTGTTGCTGTTATTATTATCATTGTTCACCTTCTTCCTTTTCCCGTTTTCCTACTCTCCTTTCTCCTATTCCTCCTTCTTATTATCATATATCTATCTATTTGCACATACATACATACATACATATATATATGTATATGTATATATATATATATATATATATATATATATATATATATATTAATGCCTTCATCCCCGCCTAGTGTTGTCCTTGGACCCCCCCACCCCCCCACCCCTAAAAATCAGCAAATCAAACTATTTCCTTAAACTTTTCATCACGAGTTTAACAGATCACACGATATGAATCATTCTCAAGGACGGAAGACAAGAATTATGAGAAGTGCGGTTTAGTCTGAATGGTGGTGGGGGGAGGGGGGTAGAAGACCCAGACCCCCCCGCCCCAACCCCCCTATGCCTTACGTTGCACACGCCCATCAACTTCGCTAACGCCCACTCCCTGTGTTTGGTCTTGCTTTCACCCATTACCTGTGCTTTATCACCCACTGCCTCTGCTTGCTCACGCCCACCCTACCTTATCTACGCCCACTACTTGTACCTGCTCACCCACTCCCTACTTTGCCCACGCCCACTACCTGTGCCGAGACACGCCCAAGGGAGGTGTTCGTCGGAATTTAATAATAATACTAACTAATTGTTACACGGATAATTATTACTGTTACTAAACAAATTAAATTGCCAAATAATGCATTGATAGGATGATACTATCAATTGTGACGATAATAATATTAAAAAAAAATTAATTATGATAACGGATGATAATACAAACAATCACAGTAATGCTAGTAATCATGCCATAAATAGTAATGCGAATGAGAATATAAATAAGAAGAATAGCAATAAGAATAACATTAAAAAATAATAATAATGAGGAAAGAGTAATGAAAAAAAAAAAAATAATAAAAAAGGAAAAAAAATATGCAATACAGCCAACGAGCGATCAGCTGATTGAGATAATGATCCTAGCGTGTTACCCTCCCCTTCCCCTCTCCCCTTCCCCCCCCTACTCCCTCCCCCTCTTCCTTCCCCCTCCCCCTCTCCCCTACCCCTAACAACCTCCCATCCCCTCCTTGCTACTCTAGAGGGAGGGGGAAAAGGGGGGGAGGGGTGATATTTCTTGTGGGCGTGATTCCAAGGTGTTTTAATAATAACGTCGAAGGTGGGAATATCATGAGTTACGGAGGAAATAGATTAGTCGAAAAAGCAAGGAGTGAAGTATCCTTTGGTGGGTTTGGGTATGTCAAGAGGA
>NC_061859.1:14371452-14373952 GCF_019202785.1 Penaeus chinensis
CCAACCTTACACCAAACGTACCCCAACCCTCACCTTCCCCCAATTTCCCCTACCTTCACCTATCGCGCTATCCCGACGCAGCACCCCCCCCCCCCCTCCCTCCCTCCCGCCATACCTGACAGCGCCCCAACCACGAGCGTTACAGTATAAACTCTTAAAGAGAGCAATAACGCTGACCCTCAACACGTGCGGAATGACGACCAACTGATAGATTGTCTTAAAACACGCAAGTCACGAGGCTTTCTCAAGACGTGGCTTTTGTACCGGTAATTTCTTGTTTTTTTCCTTCGTATTTTTTTTCTAAAGTGTTTGTGAAATGATCACAAGCTATTCGTTATGTGAATTATATGATTGCAACAGAATGGCTGTCAGCTGTAGTAAGTTGTTAGAGATGGATGGGAGAGAGAGAGAGAGGGAGAGAGAGAGAGAGAGAGAGAGAGAGAGAGAGAGAGAGAGAGAGAGAGAGAGAGAGAGAGAGAGAGAGAGAGGGGGGGGGGGGGGGGGGGGTAGATAAATAGAGAGATAGAATCACGGTAGCCCTGTTATGATATTCTGAACAATAATATTTCTCTCTCTCTCTCTCTCTCTCTCTCTCTCTCTCTCTCTCTCTCTCTCTCTCTCTCTCTCTCTCTCTCTCTCTCTCTCTCTCTCTCCCTCTCCCTCTCACTATCTCTCTCTCTCTCTCTCTCTCTCTCTCTCTCTCTCCCTCTCCCTCTCCCTCTTCCTCCCTCTCTCTCCCTCTCCTTCTCCCCCTCTCCCTCTCCCTACTTCCCTCTCTCCTAGCATGTTAAAACTGTTATGACCCCTTTTGTACTTAATATATTTCACTCTGGTAACAAACGTACTTGCAGTGTAAACGTATAAATCACTAGCACATTAACATCAATCATAACCCCGTCTCATAGAAAACGATACAACAAACATATCTGCATAAGGCCACTCTTTCTCAAAGTCACGGAACGAAACAAAGGGACCACCTGAGCGAATCGACGACGAAGACGGAAATAAAGAGAGAGAGAAAAATGGTCAGAAAGAGAGAGATAGAGAGAGAGAGAGAGAGAGAGAGAGAGAGAGAGAGAGAGAGAGAGAGAGAGAGAGAGAGAGAGAGAGAGAGAGAGAGAGAGAGAGACACACACACACAAACACACAAACACAGAAAAACCTAGCATAAAAAAACATGAAAACATAAAAAGGGAAGACAAAAGACAGAAAGAGGAGGGGAGAGGAAAGGAAACCCTTCCTAATAAAGACATTGGCGGGGGTGGGACGACGGGTTCCTCTAGGACAAGACTCGAACACGAACGAACGCTCACGAGGAAGGATCTCGTGGACGTGCGGACAAGGAGGGAGAGGGAAGAGGGAAGAAGGAGAGAGAGAGAGAGAGAGAGAGAGAGAGAGAGAGAGAGAGAGAGAGAGAGAGAGAGAGAGAGAGAGAGAGAGAGAGAGAGAGAGAGAGAGAGAGAGAGAGAGAGAGAGATAGAGAGAGAGCGAGAGAGAGAGAGAGAGAGAGAGAGAGAGAGAGAGAGAGAGAGAGAGCGAGAGAGAGAGAGAGAGAGAGAGAGAGAGAGAGAGAGAGAGAGAGAGAGAGAGAGAGAGAGAGAGAGAGAGAGAGAGAGAGAGAGATATAGAATATATAAAACAGATAGATAAACAGACAGACAGACAGATAGACAGACAGACAAATAACCAGACAGACAGACATATAGATAGACAAATAACCAGACAGACAGACAGACAGATAGACAGATAAACAGACAGACAGACAGATAGACAGATAAACAGACAGACAGACAGATAGACAGACGGCCAAATCGACCCAGATAGACATAGAGCGAGTGAACCTGAACCCATCCATCATTCCTGAACCGTCTCCTTATGGACACTGTGATCTTATTTAGAGTACCCTCCCAGTGCGTCAGTCATCCGCTACGCTTGGCCATCCTTCATTCAACTCTCATGTCATTGTCGTTGGTGATAACCACTGGGAGGATTAAGAGCTAGGATTGTTTTCTTCTTTTTTTTTTTTTTTTGTTTTCTCTCGGTTCGTTTTTTTTTTTGGGGGGGGGGGGGGGGAGGGGGGGGGGGGGAGGGTGTGTGTGTGATGTTTCGTTGTTGTTGTTGTTGTTGTTGTTTTTTTTCGGTCTTTCTTCTCCCCATCCCCTTTTTTTAAAATTATGTTTGTCTATTTTTTTTTTATCTCTCTATTTTTTTTTTTTTTTTCTCTCTCGTTTTTGAGCGTGGGAATACGAAGGTAGGATAGGATTGCTTCGATAAGTGATAGGGTTATCCATCTCTTCAATCCCCTCTTCTCCCTACTCCTATTACTTTCTTCGGATCTCTCCACCCTTCCCTTTTTACCCCTCACTTCTCCCCTATCCCTTCTCCTCTCTCCCCTTTCCCCTTTTTCTCTCCCCTCTCCTTCCCCTCTTTCCCCTATCCTAAAATCTTCAGAGAGAGAGAGAGAGAGAGAGAGAGATAGAGAGAGAGAGAGAGAGAGAGA